>NC_134483.1:179442137-179452137 GCF_040206685.1 Ascaphus truei | reverse complement strand
ATATCATCTGCATACAGGGCCGCCTTGTGTGATTGGGAGTATGCGTTTAACCCTGAGATATCCGGGTTTTCTCGAATACGTGCCGCCAGAGGTTCGATACATAGGGCAAACAGGAGGGGAGATAATAGGCACCCCTGTCTCGTGCCACTTTGGATAGGGAAAGGGTCTGAGGGGAAGCCCTGATGTATGACTCTGGCAGATGGGCCTGAGTACAGCGACATAATCGCTCCACTCACCCTACCCCCGAAGTCAAATGCCGTGAGCGTCTCTCGTAGATATGGCCAGTCTATCCTATCAAAAGCTTTTTCTGCATCCAGACTTAATAACATGCTTTTTGTGTTATTTTTGTTTGCCAATTCTAACAGATCAATGAATCGTCGGGTATTATCCGCTGCCTGCCTCCCCTTAACAAACCCAACTTGATCTGGATGTATTAGTCTGGGTAGGATTAGACTCAATCTATTGGCCAGAAGTTTGGCATATATTTTTATATCGGTATTGATTAGAGAAATTGGTCTATATCTTTTACAATTGAGCGGATCCTTGCCAGGTTTATGTATTAGTGATATAGAAGCACGTAGCATGTCCTCGGGAATATGGGCTCCTGCTAATATAGCGTTAAACATATGGAGCAGCTGTGGGGCGAGTGATTCAGAGAACTTCTTGTAATATAGCCCCGAAAAGCCATCAGGACCTGGTGCTTTTGATGGTTTCAGTTCCTTTATGGCTTGCGACACTTCTTCCAATGTGAAGTCAGCGCCCATATCTTCCCTGTCACGCTCTGTCAATCTCTCCAGTTTTGAGCTGGCTAAGAAATCTCTCAGTGCACTGCTCGTGGTTTTATTGTGTGCCACTTTCTTTCCGTCGTATAGGGAACCATAGAATGAACCAAATTCTTCTACTAGCCAGCGGTTATTTTTACACAGATCTTACACTGTATTAATAACTTATTTACTATATTTACTATATTTACTTATAACTTATTTACTATACACACACACACACATATATATATGTATATATTGTGACAAACGGCTTACTCCGGGGCTCCGTCGTTTGTCCGGGACTGTTTAGAACACGGTCTTTTAGGGTAGGTTAAATGATGAGGCGTCACGTACTGTTCCTTTAAACAGGCTATGCCTGGTTTATTCAGTCCCAGGCACTGAGACTGCCACAGTGCATACAACAGAAAACAGATCAAAACAAAAGCTGCTCACCTGAGCGATAACTTAACTTAGATATCCCTGACTCAGGGTTGGAAGTGGCTTTTCCACTCCCAACAACAAAACAAGGTACTTTTGCAGTCTTATACAAATGAACAGAAAGATTGAACCTGTTTGGGGAAGAGGCTTCTCCCCTCTCTAGTTCAGCAGCCTTCCAGCCTCCTGGCTCTTGTGGAGAGACCAGAGCAAACAGGAAAACAGTCTTACATACCTGATTCCTAATTAGCATGACAGGTGACAGAAATCAGGCAGCAGACAAACTCTGGTCTGGATCTCTCATCCCTCAGTTCCAGCGCTTGCCAAACTGTGGGATGGAGTGTATGTATTATAAGGCTGCACTCCCAGGCCAAACAGGATAGAAACTGTTCAGTATCCTGGGAGCCCTATATACGGAATTTATTACCATCCCCTGGTTTCTGTCACATATCCTCCCCCCCAGCTCAGACCTCGAGGGATGAGCGACCATGGATATTAGGGAGTGCATCCTTGACAACCCGTCAGCATTGCCATGTTTGTGCCCTGACCTGTGTTCCACAGAAAATTTAAAGGGTTGTAGGCTTAGGAACCACCTGGTCACTCTAGCATTCTTTTCCCTGTTTTGACACATCCAGGTAAGGGGTGCATGATCTGTGACCAACCGGAATTTTCTCCCCAACAGGTAGTATTTGAGCGTCTCTACAGCCCACTTTATTGCGAGACACTCTTTCTCTACTATGGAGTAATTTTTCTCCTGGGGATTTAGTTTCCTACTTAAATAAAGGATGGGGTGCTCCTCACCTTGAGACTCCTGGGAGAGTACCGCCCCCAGCCCTACCTCAGATGCGTCGGTTTGGACTACGAACTCTTTGGAGAAGTCAGGTGTGACCAACACTGGTTGGGCACAGAGAGCTTCTTTCAGGCTTCTAAAGGCCTTTTCGGTTTCGGGGGACCACTTTACCATTAGCGGTCCTCTTGCTTTTGTGAGGTCAGTTAGTGGGGTTGCCTTAGTTGCAAAATTGGGAATAAACCTTCTATAGTACCCAATTAACCCCAAAAAGGTCCTTACTTGTTTTTTTGTAACTGGCCTTGGCCAATTTTGTATTGCCTCCACTTTGAGTGTTTGGGGTTTGAGTAAACCTCTGCCAATAGAATATCCCAGATACTTGGCCTCCTCCAGACCAATAGTGCATTTAGCGGGGTTAGCAGTTAGTCCAGCAGACCGGACTGCGTCAAGCACAGCTTGGACCTTTGGAAGGTGGGATTGCCAATCTTCACTATGGATTACCACATCATCCAGGTAGGCGGCAGCATACCGAGCATGTGGTTTTAAAATTTTATCCATCATTCTTTGGAATGTGGCGGGAGCTCCATGTAAGCCAAAAGGCAACACCTTATACTGAAAGAGGCCGTCTGGGGTTGAGAAGGCTGTCTTTTCTTTTGCCCTTTCTGTGAGAGGAACCTGACAGTACCCTTTTGTTAGGTCTAGGGTTGTGAGATATCGGGCTTTGCCCAGTCTCTCTACAAGTTCATCTACCCTGGGCATAGGATAAGTATCAAATTTTGACACCGCGTTTAGTTTCCGGTAGTCATTACAAAACCTTGTTGTACCATCTGGCTTTGGGACTAAGACTATAGGGCTGTTCCACCCACTTTGGGATTCCTCAATTACACCTAGTTTTAGCATTTTTTTAACCTCTAAACTTATAGCCTTTCTTTTGGCCTCTGGGATTCGGTACGGTTTAAGGTTAACTCGGACCCCCGGTTCAGAGACTAGGTCATGTTCAATTACGCTAGTTCTACCTGGCCGTATAGAGAAGATTTCTTTGTTTCTTTTCACTAAATTCTGAACCTCTCGTTTCTGATGAACAGACAGGGTTTCAGCTATGCTAACCTCTGGGTCAGTTTCTTGATTCTCTGACGGACCTGGGGGTACTAGGGTTAACAAGACTTCTCTATCTTTCCAGGGCTTGAGTAGGTTTATATGGTAAATTTGCTCAGGTTTCCTCCTACCTGGCTGTCTTACCTTATAATTTACTTCTCCCACTCTTTCCAAGACCTCATATGGCCCATGCCATTTAGCAAGGAATTTACTCTCCACGGTGGGAACCAGAACTAGTACCCTATCACCTGGAGAAAAAATTCTGACCCTAGCACCCTTATTATATGTATTCCTCTGTGCTTCTTGAGCTTTCTCCATGTGTTCCCTCACTATGGGTAGGACTGCAGCAATGCGGTCCTGCATCTGGGCAACATGCTCTATTACACTTCTGTAAGGGGTAACCTCGTGTTCCCAAGTCTCTTTGGCTATATCCAGTAAGCCCCTTGGGTGTCGGCCATACAATAGTTCAAACGGGGAGAAGCCAGTGGATGATTGGGGAACTTCCCTAATGGCAAATAACAGGTACGGTAACAAACAATCCCAGTTTTTCCCATCTTTATCAACCGCCCGCCGTAACATGCTCTTTAAGGTTTTATTGAACCTTTCCACTAAACCATCTGTTTGTGGATGATAGACTGAGGTTCTGAGATGCTTGATTTTTAGGAGTTTACATAGCTCTTTCGTTACTTGGGACATAAATGGTGTTCCCTGGTCAGATAGAATCTCTTTAGGAATCCCGACCCGGGAAAACAGAACTACTAACTCTTTTGCTATGTTTTTAGCTGAGGTGCTACGTAGGGGAACTGCCTCTGGATATCGGGTGGCATAATCTAATATTACCAATATATGCTGATGTCCCCTAGCAGACTTTATTAGGGGTCCTACTAGATCCATAGCAATCCGGTCAAATGGTACCTCTATTATGGGAAGGGGTACCAATGGGCTGCGGTACGCCTTGAACGGGGCGGTGATCTGACATTCTGGGCATGAGGAACAATAATTCGTAATTTCTGCCAGAACCCCAGGCCAATAGAAGCTTCGGAGAACCTTTTCTTTTGTCTTTTCCACTACTAGGTGTCCCCCCAATGGATGACTATGTGCGAGGTGTAGTACTACGTTACGGAATGTCCGTGGTACCAACAATTGTTTAGTTGTAACTGATTTCCTTTTATCAACCCGATATACTAGGTCATTCTCTACCTCGAAGTAGGGGTAAGCAAGTGACCTATCTGGTTGGCCAGGAGTACTATTCTGGTCCCGTATATTTCCCCTTGGTACCGCTAATGTGGGGTCCTCCCACTGGGCCTTCTTAAAACTCCCAGGACTGACCTCTAGGTCAGCGAGGGTCTTATCCGGTTCTGGGGTGGTAAGTGTCTGCTCAACATCTTGATTTGGGGTATTCCCTACCAAAGTAGTGATGGGGAAGGGAATTTTACAGCACTCCTCCTTTTCCCCCTTCTTATTTGGGCCCTCGTCAACCTCCATTTCTGAAAAAGGGAAAGGATTTGTTTCTTCTAATACTTCGTTATGGTCCGCTATTGAACTCTGGGCGCTATTCTGAGCGGGGGACCACATTTTTAGAAAATGGGGAAAGTCGGTCCCTATTAACACATCATGTGCCAGTTTGGGTACAATACCCACCTTGAAATCTAAAGAACCAAACTCTGTTTCAAAAAAAACATCAACAGTGGAATATTCATGATTATCCCCATGTATACAACAAATTGCCACTCTTTGTGAACTGTTTCCCTGTTTCTTCTTAATGGGCAAGAGGTATTCGGACACTAGTGTGACCATGCTCCCAGAGTCAAGAAGTGCCCGAACCCTCTTACCATTAACCTTTACAAATGCCCACAGATGGTTATTCAAGGGGTCCTCTGGGCTAGGGCCCATACATTGGGACAACAGCGAATAAGGTTCCACGCTGTTGCATTGCATGGGCTCATCATTTAGTGGGCAGATTTTTGCTGTGTGGCCCCTCTCATGACAATTTACACATTTAGGTACATAGTCTGTGTCCCACTTAGAGCCTTTTCCCGGCTCCCCATGTTGGCTATTGCCCTTAGTGTGCGAACCACTGTTGCTGGTGCTGCGTGAAGGTGGTCGCCGCTCTTCAGCGCCCCTTAACCCCGGTACCCTTTTACCGTCTCTGGAAGAGTCCTGGAACCTCGGGTAGTGGGGTTGCTCCTCGACTGTGGGTTGCGGGTGCTCTTCTGCTGCATTGTACCTTTCTACGAGGGCCACAAGCTCATCCGCATTGTGGGGGTCACTCCGACTGACCCAACGGCGTAAGGCAGAGGGAAGTTTCCTCAAGAACTGGTCCATGACCAACCGTTCCACGATGTGGCTGGCTGAGTTGATCTCGGGTTGTAGCCACTTCCGGGCGAGGTGGATGAGGTCATACATCTGGCTTCGGGTGGCTTTATCCATCGTGAAGGACCATGCGTGAAACCTTTGGGCGCGAACAGCCGTGGTTACGCCGAGGCGGGCGAGGATCTCGAACTTCAATTTTGCATAGACGTTAGCTTCGGCTGGCTCTAGATCAAAGTAAGCCTTCTGGGGTTCGCCGCTTAGGAAGGGTGCGATTAGACCAGCCCACTCAGCTTCTGGCCATCCCTCTCTCTGTGCCGTGCGTTCAAACGTGAGAAGATAGGCTTCCACATCATCCGAGGGTCCCATCTTCTGAAGGTAGTGGCTTGCCCTGGTCATTTTCGGTACTGGGGCTGCCGCTGCCAGTGGAAGGTTACTGATAGTCCGCCTCAGGATCTCGAGTTCCTGCTGTAAGCCCTGAGCGAACCGCTGTTGCTCCTCTCTCAGCAAGCGGTTTGTCTCTTGCTGGTTTGCATTCGCGTTTTGCAGGGATTCATTCGTCTGTTGCTGGTTTGCATTCGCCTGTTGCTGGTTGGCATTCGCCTGTTGCTGGTTGGCATTAATCTCTTGCTGGGCTATTAGCAGCAGTTGCTGGGCTGCATTCGTCTGCTGCTGGTTTGCATTAGTTTCTTGCTGGGCTATTAACAGCTGTTGCTGGGTTTCATTCGCGTCTTTCTGGGCAGCGACATTGCGTACCAGCGCACTCACCACGTCTTCCATCTTGTTTGCAGAGGATGAAAAAACTTTTTTTTTTTTTTTTTTTTTTTTTTCAAAGTTCTTCAACCCGCAGACCCCCTAGTGCTCTGCCCGCATTCTCCACCATATGTGACAAACGGCTTACTCCGGGGCTCCGTCGTTTGTCCGGGACTGTTTAGAACACGGTCTTTTAGGGTAGGTTAAATGATGAGGCGTCACGTACTGTTCCTTTAAACAGGCTATGCCTGGTTTATTCAGTCCCAGGCACTGAGACTGCCACAGTGCATACAACAGAAAACAGATCAAAACAAAAGCTGCTCACCTGAGCGATAACTTAACTTAGATATCCCTGACTCAGGGTTGGAAGTGGCTTTTCCACTCCCAACAACAAAACAAGGTACTTTTGCAGTCTTATACAAATGAACAGAAAGATTGAACCTGTTTGGGGAAGAGGCTTCTCCCCTCTGTAGTTCAGCAGCCTTCCAGCCTCCTGGCTCTTGTGGAGAGACCAGAGCAAACAGGAAAACAGTCTTATATACCTGATTCCTAATTAGCATGACAGGTGACAGAAATCAGGCAGCAGACAAACTCTGGTCTGGATCTCTCATCCCTCAGTTCCAGCGCTTGCCAAACTGTGGGATGGAGTGTATGTATTATAAGGCTGCACTCCCAGGCCAAACAGGATAGAAACTGTTCAGTATCCTGGGAGCCCTATATACGGAATTTATTACCATCCCCTGGTTTCTGTCACAATATATACACACACACACACACACACACACACACACACACACACACACACACACACACACACACACACACACACACACACACACACACACACACACACACACACACACACACACACACACATATATATATGCATATTTGCTTTCCTGTGGAGGGTTTTTGTCACTTTTTTTACGCACCATAACTTAACTCAGTATTATGGTGTGTGTGTGTGTGTGTGTGTGTGTGTGTGTGTGTGTGTGTGTGTGTGTGTGTGTGTGTGTGTGTGTGTATATATAAAAAAAACAAAAAGTAGCGCCAACAAGTAATTAAATATAAATCAAATGATAATGATAAGGGTTAGAAAGTTAGTATATAAACAGAAAATCAATAAATACTAAATGCAAACATATAGATGTACAAAATAACAATAATAGAAATAAAAGACCAATGTCCAAACCACACAAAAAGTTCTGACAGGTAGCACCAGAATAATGTACAGAGTCCAGGGGCCCACGGCAGCTCTCTCATGGAATAACCAGTTCCACAGCAAAATCTATGAGAAAGACAAAACAGAGAGCGCACGCCCCATAGTGTAACACTGTAACATTTAATGTGGGGAAGGGTGGAAAGGGGGATTAAAAACACTCACAATAGACAAGTAAAATATATGCAGTATGTGATATATAATCACCACCAAGGAGTGTCCAAACTGCAGCAGAGAGTCCAAAGCAGGCTGGAGTTGATCTCACGAACAGCGCAATCCCTCCGGTTCACTCGAAATCATCCAGTAAATTCTGGCATCAGAGTAGGCCTTCAAATCACTACATGTGCTCCCCGGCCGTAAAGGATGCATACAGCGTGATGACATAATGTCGTGAAGTACGTCCCTGACGCGTTTCGTCGCAACAAATGCAACTTTGTCAAAGGGAATGTCCCTGAACAAGATAGCAGTGTATATATACTGGAGGTCCCTATTTTGATTGGTGGAAGTGCTAAGTAATAGTCCCTCCCCTATAAACGAGCTGTGGCTTACTAATAAATAATTAATCTAGCTGAAATGGCCCAAATATGCTGTCTATAGTGTCTGAATGTATTTAATGATAATTAAACTTATGTTAAATTAATTAATTAATTTAAAACGGGTTCTCCAGTAAAATATACTGCTAACAATGTAGAATCTAGAATGCTTCAATAGATAAACAAACAAATTAAATTTGATAAAGTTGCATTTGTTGCGACAAAACGCGTCAGGGACGTACTTCACGACATTACGTCATCACGCTGTGTGCATCCTTTACGGCCGGGGAGCACATGTAGTGATTTGAAGGCCTACTCTGATGCCAGAATTTACTGGATGATTTCGAGTGAACCGGAGGGATTGCACTGTTCGTGAGATCAACTCCAGCCTGCTTTGGACTCTCTGCTGCAGTTTGGACACTCCTTGTGGTGATTATATATCACATACTGCATATATTTTACTTGTCTATTGTGAGTGTTTTTAATCCCCCTTTCCACCCTTCCCCACATTAAATGTTACAGTGTTACACTATGGGGCGTGCGCTCTCTGTTTGGTCTTTCTCATATATATATATATATATATATATATATATATATATATATATATATATATATATATATATATATATATATATATATATATATTTGTGTGTGTGTGTGTGTGTGTGTGTGTGTATAGTAAATAAGTTATAAGTAAATATAGTAAATATAGTAAATATAGTAAATAAGTTATTAATACAGTGTAAGATCTGTGTAAAAATAACCGCTGGCACGCCAATAGAAACAATATGGTCCAATGCTTGCTCAATACGCATAATACAGACAATACAGTGATCCCCACCAGAGTTGAAATCACAAAGAAGCACTCAGAAGTTGATATACCAAAAAAGTGTATCTAAAACACAAACAAGCACACAAGCTCCAAAGTTTTGCTCCCAGCATGAGGACCTTCCTCAGGGGCAGCAGCAGAACTATGGCTGTGACATATTTTTATACCCATAAACCAGTGCAATGAATCAGCTGTAGCGGATTCAACAAATTACATTCACCAATTAAGCAACCGCCCCCAGAGCTCAGAAACCACATGCGGTGACCAATAAAAAGCACTGACCCGTCACTGCCTCTTCGCGCATGCGCAGTAAAGCTGTAAGATCATGATTCAAATGTAATGGCTTAACGTCCTGTATTGCTAGGTAACAAAGTCCTGGGCATTTAATCTCCAAAATCAACAGATTAAGGGAAGGGCACACATGCACATAAGGTCTCTTAGTGACAACACAACACTCCAACAACTATTCCAGCATCAAGCCCTCCGTCGTCAAGACCCGTATTCAGCATCTGGTCGCCAATGGCAACCAGTGAGGGAGAAAGACGCTCATGTGCATGAAAAATTCAGGCACGGTTTCAGTTCTCAATCAGCCCGCACAGCGTCATGGACTCCTGTAAAAACACCATATGTGACGTGACTAGGTAGGGTAAACATATTTAGACATACACAATGTTGCAGGACGGCAATAGTCCATAAATGCCTATACAAAGGCAATGCAGTAATGGCAAGTGTTGTTAGTAAGGCACAAAAGTCAATGATGACCAGACATGTTCACAGCAAGAAAAATCAGCCATTAGAGTAGAGTGATCTATAAGTCCACAACTTATTGGACAAAGTTCCCCTAATACAAATTGATCTCAAAGATACAATATACAGAGTTGTCCTAGCAATTACAGGAAACATCCTAGTTTCAAGTCTTCATTAAGTCCTTTGGGTGCCATTGTGTCCAGCTCAAACATCTTCCTAGTTTCCAGTTGTAATAAACATTTTCCCCTATCACTGCCACGCGCTGGGAGACGTGCTTGTACAATAGGCATACATCTCAACGTTGTTAGGCTATGCTTAAGTTTTTTTTTAATGTCTAGCTACTGGTTGTAGTTTTAAATCCTCCTTATTCCCAGTATCTGTAAGGGCCTTTCTGATGGTCGACCTGTGCATACACATCTGTTCTTTGAACATTCGTGTGGTCTTACCAACGTAGTAAAGACCACAGGGGCATCGAATTACATATACCACAAAGTGTGACTCACAGTTCAAATAGTCCATTATCCTAAT
>NC_134483.1:179237137-179434637 GCF_040206685.1 Ascaphus truei | reverse complement strand
CTTGTGATTACTGCTTGGATCAGTGCTCTGTTTTTTTCACCTTTATCCTCTGGACTAATCTTCACGGATTGCACTTCGGGACTGGCAGATAGCCGGCACGTACTGAGGAGGATCAAGGTAATGGCATTGGACTCTGATTCTTATCTACATTGCTGAGTCCATTATCGTGCCTTTATTTACCATCTCTCTAAGTCTAAGCCATCACTGTGAGTACTGCGGGATGTCTCACTAGGCTAAATGACCTCATGAGTTCTTATGTTATGATACAGCCTCAGATGCCTGCTTAAAACTCAATTATTAGCCGTCCCATTGGCAATTTATATACAATTTATATGCAAAAAGTGTATATTGCATTTTTTTGTGCCCAAGAGTGGCTAAGAAGCTGAGCACCATTTTCTCTCTGGACTTTACTTGATTGCATAAAAAAGGACACATTTCACCAGGATTGTTGAGCTCAGCTAAAGTTTTGAACATTTCTAATATTTACTGAATCCTCTACATTTTCATAAAAAAATTGATGAAGTATATGGTACAGTAGTTATGTGGCAAGATGTAAAGCTACAGAGGACTAGCTTTGATCAAATGGCAAATGGTGTGCAGAGTGTTTTAGAAGAATTAATAAATAACCTTAGTTTCAGAATAGGACATTCCTTCACTTCCATGTGACTGAGGGATAATCATACACGCAGTGGAGTTTATTCATCCAGCTGTAAACTTGTGAAATGTATTTAACATTAAATATTGCTGTGTGTGCACAGTTGTTAAGCTGTGCTACATCTCGTAAACTTTTGATACTGTAGTTCACAGGCTTTTTATGAAATCAGATATGTTTTTTTTATGTGCATAAGTGTGGGAAAATCAAGATTCCCTCCAATGGCCTTTTTTCACTGCTGTAAGTGATCAAATATGCATCATATACTTACTGTACCTGTATCAGTGATATAACTTATTTGAAAACATGTAATTACTGTCAAGCTTTAACTGTGTGACAGTCTTTAGATATGGTACAGACTTAGGACCTATCACTAAACAATGTCAATATGAATGGAATAGTAAAACAGTATTATGCTGCTTCCGCACTGTATATGAATTATAGTTTGGAACTACTGTTCTTTAGACTTACAACAGTTGTTTATTAAAGTAGCCGTCCATGCAGCTTATTTATTTAGGGGGTGGGAGAAATTTTATTTGATATTTCCTGAACCAAGGTGTCCCTCCATGGGTGTCCGCAGAAATGTTTTCAGGGGGGGGGGCATAATTTTAACTAGAAAGAGAGAGAGAGTGGGTGTGGGGTGTGTGTGGGTGACGGGGTGGGTGACTGCCACTTGACTGACTGACTCGTGTGTGACTGACACTTGGGTGACTGACTGACACTTGGGTGACTGACTGACACTTGGGTGGGTGACTGACTGACTGTGGGTTGGTGTCTGTATTCATTCACAGACAGACAGACACAAACACACACACACCCTCCCTCTCAGTCTCTCCCTCTCAGACTCTCCCTCTCAGACTCTCCCTCTCAGACTCTCCCTCTCAGACTCTCCCTCTCAGACTCTCTCAGACTCTCCCTCTCAGACTCTCTCAGACTCTCCCTCTCAGACTCTCCCCCCCCTCAGACACTCTCTCCCCCTCAGACTCTCCCTCTCAGACTCTCCCTCTCAGACTCCCCCCCTCAGACACTCTCTCCCCCTCAGACTCTCCCTCTCAGACTCTCCCTTTCAGACCAGACTCTCTCAGACTCTCCCTCTCAGACTCTCTCAGACTCTCCCTTTCAGACTCTCTCAGACTCTCCCTCTCAGACTCTCTCAGACTTCCCCCCACTCAGACACTCTCTCCATCTCAGACTCTCTCAGCCTCTCTCCCCTTCAGACTCTCTAAGACTCTCTCCCCCTCAGACTCTCTCAGACTCCCACCCCTCAGACTCCCTCCCCTTCAGAATCCCTCTCTCACTCTCAGACTCACACACACACACACACACACAAGATGTAGCCCCATCTCTTTCTTACACCCTCTCTTCTTCATTCGCTCTCCCCCCTCACCCCTCTCTTCCTCACTTCCTCTATTACACCCCCTGTCTCCTCACTCTCCCCCCTCCATCAATTATCCCCCTCTGACTCAAACCCACTCCCTGAATCCGCCCTCCTCACATTCATTCCCTCCCCCCCTGATCTCACACACACACACACACACACACACACACACACACACACACACACACACACACACACACACACACACACACACTTATTTGTTTAGGGGGTGGGAGAAATTTTATTTGATATTTCCTGAACCAAGGTGTCCCTCCATGGGTGTCCGCAGAAATGTTTTCAGGGGGGGGGGCATAATTTTAACTAGAAAGAGAGAGAGAGTGGGTGTGGGGTGTGTGTGGGTGACGGGGTGGGTGACTGCCACTTGGGTGGGTGGGTGGGTGACTGACTGACTCGTGTGTGACTGACACTTGGGTGACTGACTGACACTTGGGTGACTGACTGACACTTGGGTGGGTGACTGACTGACTGTGGGTTGGTGTCAGTATTCATTCACAGACAGACAGACACAAACACACACACACCCTCCCTCTCAGTCTCTCCCTCTCAGACTCTCCCTCTCAGACTCTCCCTCTCAGACTCTCCCTCTTAGACTCTCCCTCTCAGACTCTCTCAGACTCTCCCTCTCAGACTCTCTCAGACTCTCCCTCTCAGACTCTCTCCCCCTCAGACTCTCCCTCTCAGACTCTCCCTCTCAGACTCCCCCCCTCAGACACTCTCTCCCCCTCAGACTCTCCCTCTCAGACTCTCCCTTTCAGACCAGACTCTCTCAGACTCTCCCTCTCAGACTCTCTCAGACTCTCCCTTTCAGACTCTCTCAGACTCTCCCTCTCAGACTCTCTCAGACTTCCCCCCACTCAGACACTCTCTCCATCTCAGACTCTCTCAGCCTCTCTCCCCTTCAGACTCTCTAAGACTCTCTCCCCCTCAGACTCTCTCAGACTCCCACCCCTCAGACTCCCTCCCCTTCAGAATCCCTCTCTCACTCTCAGACTCACACACACACACACACACACACACACACACACACACACACACACACACACACACACACACACACACACACACACACACACACACACACACACACACACACACACACTCACCTGGTCTGGTGCCACTCTAATGCAGATAGTCCCAAGATGTAGCCCCATCTCTTTCTTACACCCTCTCTTCTTCATTCGCTCTCCCCCCTCACCCCTCTCTTCCTCACTTCCTCTATTACACCCCCTGTCTCCTCACTCTCCCCCCTCCATCAATTATCCCCCTCTGACTCAAACCCACTCCCTGAATCCGCCCTCCTCACATTCATTCCCTCCCCCCCTGATCTCACACACACACACACACACACACACACACACACACACACACACACACACACACACACACACACACACACACACACACACACACACACACACACACACACTCAGACACACACTCAGACACACACACTCAGACACACACACTCAGACACTCGCAACAAGGGGGAATCGGAGCGGGGGGGGAAATGGAACGGGGGGCTGGAGCAGGGGGGGAATCAGAATGAGGGGGGCCAGAACAGGGGGGGGGAACCTGAGCAGAGGGGAATCGGAATGGGAGGGGGGGAATCGGAACGGGAAGGGGGGACCGGAGCAGGGGGGGGGAATTAGAATGTTGGGGACAAGAGCAGGGGGTAGATTTTGGAATGGGGGGGATCAGAGCAGGGGGGGGAATCAGAGCAGGAGGACAAGGGGGAAGCGAGAGTGGCATGGAGCATTAGTCACCTGACTTGCTCCATGCAGGAAAGGGCGGGCCTCGCTATGCAAGCCCAGATAGAGCTTGCGAGGGCAAAAATAAATAAATCCTGGCAGCGTGCCAACATGCGCCAGCCAATCAGGAGACAAGCGAGGTTGTTTTTTTTTTGCAGAGACGCGCTTGCTTCATTGCACATCGTGAGCGCGCTAAAACCTGTCACGCCAGTGCCCTCTGTCCCCCGCTGTTGGCGGCCGTGGATCCAGGGGGGGGCAAGTGCCCCACCTTGCCCCCTCCTGCGGACGCCCATGTGTCCCTCAGAGGCGACCTCCCAGGACTCCCCGTGCGGACACAATATGGACCCCCGAGTACAGGCTTGGTTCCAAAGACTACTGCTTTAAAGCAACAATACTACACCCCGTGTCCCCCCTTTTTAAATATATAAAGTATGTGACAATTTATATTTCTACAGTATTACCTAAGCTGGCAATCTTTTGGTGTTCCTGTTTTAAATCTGTAAAAATTCTGATTGTGTGCCTAATAAAATGACCACCTTCTAATTTGTGCTGCTGTCCGTGAAATGCTGCAACTGATATGTAACATTATATTACTAAGTGTAACATATTATTTTTACAACTTTCAGAGCACTAGACAGTCTGCTGTTTGGAAAACAGCAACAGATCTGTTTGTGATACTTTGTTGCCAAAGGTAGAGCTCAAGAAGATGCATGTCAGAGCCTTTTTCAAAAGAGGAGGTGGATATGACTTTCTGAATGGTTGCTGCAGCAACCAAAGGATGATCAGTATATTAAACAAAATCATTAAACATGGCATTAAGAGTTAAAAAAAAAAAACGTAGACTGTATTTTCTAATACTACCTAACTGATTTATTTAAAATAAATCATATAGGATTTTTCATGTTTTGCAGCTTTAAGATTCCTATATGGGAGTTTCTTTGAGAAGTATAAAGGTTTGCTTTTATTGCAACACTGGACATGTAGTACTGTAGCATAATCTATTATTATTAATAATAATATGCACAAATACAGACATTTTATGTATTATTGTAGCTATGTACTAGCCAAGATAAGTAAAGTTGTTTGATATTAGCTAATCCCTGACACCTTTGTTTGTTTTCCCTTTTGCTAAGGAACACCAATTGAGCAGTATTTCAGATTACATTTCCTCATCTGTACTATGAGCAGCCATATAGGGAGCCTTTTACTAGCGGAGTTCTAATAACTGTTCAGCCATGCGTATAAATCAGAACCATCCCCTCAACATGTCAAGGGAGGTCAATGTTTTGTCTTGCTGAATAGTCAGGGGCTTGACTCAATCTCTCATTAATCCTATATCCAGGGGCGCTGTCAGACAAATTATCCGTGATTACTTTTACCGCAGGTCAACCACTGCTGTGACATTGAGAACACTTTACCATATCATAGTCCCATGACATACAACAGCTAATTTTGCACTTTTATCTTCCTTTCAACACACCAACATTATGTTTTAATAATTGAACCCTAGGGGCGTAGACTATAGAATATACACTACGTTTATTATGGGTTAGATTGTGACTAACAATAGTACACAGTAAGTTGTACGTATGTATATGTATATGTATATGTACAGTATGTATAATATTAAAATGTTATTGATCCAGAGAAGGACAGACCAAAACTCCAAAGCAAAATTTGCCAGTTCTCTGTCACGAGGAAAAAATTACTTCCTGCCTCCTAGTAAACTGTATTAATAGTAGGCCTTACATGTTCTGCACATCTCCTAAAATTTTTTTTACAAGAAGTTAAAAACCCATTTACAATACATTTCTGGATAACTTGGCAGCAAACAGTTATGATAATATTAACCTAATTATTCTTGTGTTTGTCATCACTGCCTACAAAGGGAACATATTCTACATATTCCTTACCTTTAGAGTACAGAACAATTACGTGTAGCAGTGTCTCCCCCACCCTCTGGGAAATTTCACTACTACGTGGTGTGGTGCATACCTGCTAGTTTACATTAGATCTGAGTCTCCTGCGGTTTTGTGGAGGAAAACAAGACAGACTTCTGGGGTAGGATTTGATTCTCTTTCTCGGTGTCAGCACCTCCATCTCTTGCAGGCTCCAGGGATGAGGAGACAATCCGTGCACGAGAACTCTTTTCCACTCCCCCTGATAGATTGTGGTCTCAGGCAAGAGGATATATTTCAACAGGATCACTTTATTTAGTGCATTAGCAGATGTTACAGCATGCACAGCTCACTTCTTGGGGCTTCACCCTCAGGATGTACCTTTGACCTCCACTCCAGGCCAAGGGCACTGAAGCAGTCCATGCTCTTCCTTTACTCCCTGGTGGAGTAAAGGGTATAGTCTCCCCTTCCACTCCCCTAGGGGAGGGAGTATAAACTTGGCAGAGCCCTGCCCAGTTGTTAGGGTAGACCAGCCTCTCTCATGGACGTAGAGGCACTGACTAAATTCAGCAGTGCAGCTCCTTAAGTACAAGGGAAGAAGGTACCAGGTCTGAATCCAGGGATTGGACACACACGTGCCTAGTTCCACTGACTCACCTGTCACTCAAGAAGCTACTGTGAGTGGGGAAAACCCATGATAACTCCTGGCAGGCCTGCTCTTAACAGGACTTACTGCCAGGGAGGGCAGACTTAGTAGCCAAGGAAACCAGCCTGGCTACATACCTTTGTAACAAATTATATTTTATTTCCTCTGATCTAAATTCAACAGGTGACCCATTTTTTTTAAACTTGTATTTTATTGGTTTTACAATTTATAGGGGGCGGAAGGCGGGGGTAGGGGAGTTAGAGAAAACAGAAATGGGGGGGGGAGGGGGTTACATCCAATTGGCCTCCACACAGGGATCATAGAAAACTACATGTACAGATATATATGAATTCACAGCGTTATAGAATGTGCGTCAATCACTAAAGACTACTGACGGTAGTTAGGTTGGGGTTTTTTGCCAGGTAAGTCACCCATAAATCCCATATTGTCATAAATCTATTGTATCTGTCGTGGATTAGACTGGAGAGTTTCTCCATGGACAATATATAATTTTAGTTTCTGTTTAACTGCTGTGAGGGGGGGGGGGCAGGGGATCAATCTGTTTCCAGTGTCTCACAATCAGTTTTGGCTGCAGACAGGATTTCTGTAACCTACTGTAGAGGTGCACATCCCTCTCCATATCCTCCACTGGTCTTAGAAGTAACACTGTTTCTATAGATATAGTGGTTCCCAGCACTCAGTATGAAACTCATTTCCGTACAGGTTTTTCTGTATTTGTGCAGTATTGTGCTCTGTAATTAGAGAAAATAATCTCTCAGCTAATAGAACATTAGTGTCAGTGTATTTTAGGTTTTACCTGTTGATTGATACACTCTCCTGAGATTTATGGTTAACCTTATGTGCAGTTTTTTGCTCTAATAAGAGAATAGTCCCGTCAGCTGATATAAGACTAGTGTCAGTTTGGTTGCACTTAGGGACTTGTAATATGTAATTTGATTTTCAGCTAAATGTTGACTATGTGAGGTGTGTTTGGGTGGAGGTATATTATAAAGGGAAGTACCACAGACTATTTTAGTCTGTGGGAACGGGCCTGAAGAAGGGGAATTTTGGTCCCCGAAACGTTCGTTGCCCCCTATATTTTATCACCTTGACCTGAGGGTTTGTTATACGTTGTTCTTTTCCCTCCCCTCCCAGTTTTCTTTCTTCCCCCCAGACCCTTTGTCCCTTTGTATTTCATCCATCTTTCTCCCTCTCCAGACTTGTTACTTATTGTTTAGCCCGTTTTTCCATGTAAAAGTTTTTTCCTAGCCCCTAATAGGGTTTGCTTATGGAATGCAATTTTCTTGAATACATCAGTGTTATTTTCTTATTGATGCCTTTATCTGATTTTTTTCATACTGAGTGCTGGGAACCACTATATCTATTGGCTATTGTTCTGAGGGGGCCAGGTGGCCCTCTCTGTTTCCGTGCACAAGATCAGAACTTAATTTACTTTAATTAACTACTGTGGTGGAGTGCTGCTTAACTAACATACTTTTTGTAACACTGTTTCTATGTTCCACGGCAAATCCATTCCCAAGACTCTTTTTATTAGTCTAAAATTTCCCCAAAATAGAATTATCTTAGGACATGTCCACCAGATATGTATAAATGTGCCTGTATGGCCACAGTAACGCCAGCATAGTACCGGAGACTCTCACAGCCACCACCAGTCTAAGTTCTTTCAAAACTAAAGCTGCCTCACATTTTAATCTGGTCTGTAACTGTTACATACGCCTATAATATATATTCTCTAACTGTGCATGCAATGTTTTGAACATAATGTATACCCTGTTCACTTACAGTATGTAACTATGTATTGTAACCATGTATTATTTGTCATCTTAACTCTATGCCCAGGACATAATTGAAAACGAGAGGTAACTCTTAATGTATTACTTTCTAGTAAAACATTTTATAAATAAATAGGGGAGAGGTTGATGGGAAAAAGGACTGTAGACGGGCAGGGGTATAATACCATCTGTGCATTATTTTGCGGTTGGTTTCCCTAATCGCTGAACATCTCAAAGCTCTGGCTATCCTATCGTGTATATATCTTCCCAATCCTCGCCATCCAGAGGTCTACCTATATTCTTTTCCCAGTCTGCAATATTTTTGTTTGCTCACTGAGTTACTAAACTAGGATTTAGTAACATTGGGCGTTCATCTCCTTGTGATAATCCCCTGACCGATACATATTCTCAAAGGCGGTAAAGGGCCTGCTTCAGTTTACATTTGGCTGTAGCGAGGAGACATAGTGTTTCATCTGCAGATATTGAAATAGGTGTGTGTTCGGGATTCCGTACTGCTCTTTTAATTCAGAAAATGTCTTTATCTTGTCCGCTTTCTGTATATCATTAATGGTTGACAAGCCTTTTCTTTCTCACAACTTATATATGTTTGAGTGATATGCTGGGGCAAAATCAGGGTTGAACCGGATCGGTGTCAATGGTGAGGGAATAGACGAAACCCGGTTGAACCTACAGCTCTTGTTCCAAATGCGTAAGAAGTGTGCAATAACCGAGAAGTTCCTGTATTGTGTTAATCTTGTTTTCTTATTTAGCCATAAAAGTGTTGCGATATCTGTGGTCTTTGCTTCCGCCCTATCGATATCTACACAGGGTTTGGTTCCCAACCTCGCTGACCAGTATATTAATGGGCTCAGCATAGCAGCCTCATAATATTTAACCAGGTCTGGTTGGCCTAGTTCCCCTTGTGTCGCTGGGAGCACCATTATTTTTTTTCTTAATTTGGGACTTTTTCCCATTTCAGATAAACTTAGTGATTTCCCTCTCTATTGCGCCTATTCTATAAGTCTTCATTTAAAAAATCCCTGTGCCGGTTATGCTGCCAGTTTTGTGAATGTTGCTATCACGGTACTGTATTCAGAAAGCTTCAATTACCTGTGATAGCAAAATTCCCGGGCGAGAACCCGACGACGTGATAATCGCCTCTCTCAAAAGGGCGATTTGTTCCAGCTGCAGAGAGTGCCGCCTCTCCCTGCGCATGCCTCGCCAGCGATCACAAGATTTTAATATAAATTTAAATACTAGTGTAGATGAGCAGGGTGTCTCCGGAGCAGAACCGCATTGATTTCAGGTTTGGAAACCACCTGCTTCCCAAGATATAGGCCCCGTTATGTATCTTATATCCATTTAAATGTCTTGCGTCATGTGACAGTGGGAATAAAATGTATAGGAGATAATGGCACCTCATAACGGGGCCTGTATCTTGGGAATCAGGGGGTCCCCTAACCTCATATCAACACGGTTCTGCTCCGGAGACCCCTGCTCATCTACACTGGTATTAAAAATTATATTAAAACAGCTTCATTACCTTAGCGGCTAGATTTGTTGGCTTGTGGTTTTATTTCTTGAATTGTTGGATAGGTGTTTATTTAATTCTTATCTTTTGCTTTTTTTGTTGAAAGATAAATTTTATTCATATGTACTATTTGGCTTTTTAATTCTTTTATTGTTGGGGTGTTTAGGTGCTTGTGTATTTCTTTTATTATTGTGTATTTTTGGCCTTAATGATTTGCATTATTTTGACCATTGAGTAGCTTATCATGCCCATATTATATGGGTATGATATACCACTGTGCCAATCAATGGGTAGAAGGTGGGTATAGTTGGTTCGGGGTGGGTTTTTAGGCCTCCCGGGTGGGTAGCGGGTGATGGGGGGTTAACCCTTTAATTACAATAGCAGTTATTAATCGATAAGGTGATTAAGGGGCTAGTGGCCGTTCGATTGTATTTCTTCATGTACTCTTGCTGGCAGTGGAGGACATGGACCTGTAGTATGCTGATGAGGAGGCCCTTCATGATGGCAGGGGTAAGTAGAACGTTTTATTTACTTTATTTATGCTGGCTGGCTAATGTTTTAATTAGAATGTGGTCATGGATAAAGATTACTATATCTATGAGTCAGATAGACTCCTTAATGATATGGCCACTTATCACCCCCTTTCTGTTGATCCTACTTCACTATTTCTTGCCGAACTTAATACGTTATTAGATCAGGGGGTAGCTGATTCAGCTATTTCTAGGGATGAATTTGATTTTTTATTTTCAACTCACCCCCGTATCACTGTGTTCTATATCATTCCTAAAATTCACAAGAATCCTCACACCCCACCAGGTAGACCCATTATATCTGGAATTGGTTCGCTTACATCTAATTTATCTCAATTTATTGATTATTATTTGCAACCTCATGTTTCACTTCTCAGGTCCTATCTCTGTGATACCACCCACGTACTTCAGGCGTTGCGCGGTTTGGAGTGGCAGCCGGGGTATGTGTGGGTCACCTCCGATGTAACATCTTTATATACGGTAATCGACCATACTCTTGGCTGTCAGGCCATACGTCGCACGCTAGATATGGACATATATATGTCATCAGTTTTAAAAAATGTCATTATAGATTCTATTCAATTTATTTTAACACATAATTATTTTTCGTTTAATTCAAAGTTTTATTTGCAGGTATGTGGCACGGCCATGGCCACCAGGTTTGCACCAGGTTATGCCAACTTATTTATGGGACAGTGGGAGGAGAGTTGTATTTCGAATAACTGCCCCCTTGGTGCGAACCTGGTGCTCTGGCTTCGCTACATAGATGATATTTTATTTGTGTGGAACGGCAGTGTTGACTCATTAAATCTCTTTATTTCATACCTCAATAACAACCAGTTAAATCTTAAGTTCACATGTCACTTTGATCCTAGCTCCATTGACTTTTTGGATCTGAATATTAGTTCCGTTGATAACTGCATAAGTACAAAAACGTACTTCAAAACTGTGCAGGCCAACAACTATGTGATGGCCACTAGTCAGCACAATCCTCAATGGTTGCGCAATATTCCCAAGGGCCAGTTTGTCCGCCTGAGGCGCAATTGCTCAAATGATGAGGTCTTTGTGTCTCAGGCGAACGAACTAAAAAATAAATTTTTGGATAGACAATATTCAGAAGAATTGCTTTCACAGACTCTGTCACAGGTACATGACATTGAGAGGGCTGGCCTTCTTGAATATAGGAAGGATAAGGTTGACTCTACTCAAAATAATGTGGTGTCTTTTATCACACAGTATAACTCTATGGCACCTGACATCAGGCGGGTTTTGTATAAACACTGACCCATTCTTTTGAGAGACCCCTCTCTGGCCCAAATTCTTCCCCCTAAACCCTCTATTATCTTTAGGAAGGCACCTAATTTGCAATCTAGGTTGCCCCTACTTGCCCTATTCTTACTAAGAAATCTGATGTAGATTTGCATCCAAAGGGCTTTTTCACTTGCAATAATTGTACTGCCTGCAAATACAGCTCAAAACAAACTACTTTTAGCTCTAATGTTACCAGTCAAAGGTATAATATACGTTCATATATTGACTGTTATTCTGTATACGTTATTTATTTATTACAGTGCCCCTGCGGGCTGCAATATGTTGGCCGCACGGGGAGGACTTACCAAAGATGTATATATGAACATATATACAATATCAGAAAAGGACTAAATACACATAGCGTATCTCATCATTTTTTAACCCATCACCAACAAAATCCAAGTGGTCTCAAATGCCAGGCTATTGAAAGCTACCCTGGTAATTGGTGAGGGGGAGATAAAATTAATGGTATTAGTAAACGTGAGTCATATTGGATATATGAACTCAAGACATTAACTCCCAATGGTCTGAATATTGAATTCGACCTATCTGCTTTTTTGGTGAAGTAATCTGTTACTATGTGTCCTTTGATTTACGCTATGTGTATTAACTTTCCCATTGCTGTTTGTTGTCCACTGGTATCGGCAGTATTAACACTCTGGAGTCTCTTTTAATGTTATGTATATGTGTGTCATGTTCTATGTACACTGTTTCTTTAAGAGCAGGTTTATTATGTCTTTTATTCTATCTACTTGTCTATTTTGTTTTTATGTATTTATTACCTCACGTATGTTCATTTTGTTGTAGGTATCACTGTTATTAGTTTACTGGCTTCTGGTTGCACTTTATGACTTTGTTTTATGCTAATGTGTTAATTAGTGTTTTAGTATAAATATGCTGGCACCTTACATTTCCCATCATGTCCCTAACGACTGACGTCACGAAACGCGTAGGGTGGACTTTTTATTGGCAGAGACTTTTTGGCGTTCTCCCCTGATAGCCCGTGTGTCCTTCTGTACCCAGCCCTAGCTCTCTGAGCCCCTCGGTACGTGTCCGGGACTTCCCCTGCTATTGTGCTTAGTGGTGACGTCACCGGGTTATCGCGAGACCTCCTGGTCTGCGTGTATCGCATCGGTGTGTCCACCGGCATCACTGGGTTCAGGCTGTTGCTTGTTCTACCCCCTGGACTCCTGGTGATTCGTGGGCGTGTGGCCAGCGGTTGTTTCCGGCTTCGTGGAGCTCTAAGAGGCAGAGAAATATCATATCTCTACCAGGCTTTGGTTCCGGATTGTGACATTGTGCTACGGGCTTACCTTGATCAGCCTTGCTGTAAGTAGGGTTTCAATTTTATCCCTACCGGATGCCATTGCTTTATAAGTGACTTTTTGCCCAACAATCAAGTGTTTGTTGTTTTTATACTCATTTTATTCATCGTATTAAATTTGCAATTATTCCTTGTAAACCTTATCAGTGATTTTGTGTTTTTAGTTGCACTATGATCTTTTTCTCTTTTTTTCTTCCATGTTGTTGTCTTATTTGTTTGTCTGTTGTTCTATGAGACTTCATTGAAGATACTGCCTTGGATCTCATCCCAGCTGCATTGGACTATATTCGGTCAGGCTATATATCTTTATTTTCTTTCGGAGGCGCCGGTTTATGTGTTTTTATTGTCTTCATTGGTTTGTGTACCCTTTTTACCTGGCAGCCCCCACTTTAATAGTAAAGTGTGTATTTATATTATGTTAGTCACTTAATTGTCACTTTTTTTTATATTTTGCATTAGTGCTGTTCCCACTGCCCTTCCCTTTTAATTAACATGTCATTACAATGATTTATATTCATTGATGTTTTCTTTTTCAAGGTATATCACTCCAAGGACTGCTCATGGTATTTATTTGAATTCACATCTGTATTAAGATGTGCAAACCTCGATACAGGTATAGTTAGAGGATGTTTAAAGAGAACGTAATGAACAAGTTGCCACAATTGAAATATGTCCTTTGTGTATTGTGTCCGTGCGTTTATCTAAACTTTTTGGTTATTGTACAGTGTGTTGAAAAATCATTACCTACATTACATAACATGTCATTATTAAAACGTAACAACATCCATTCATGCACATGAGCGATGTTAACACTCAATGCATGTTTGTATGAAATGACCCAAATGTGGTAAACATCATTAACATTGCCATGTATGTCATTATTTATTCTCTCACTTCATCTTCATGTTCATTAATACATTGTCACATGTGTATGTATAAGTGAAAGATGTGTGTTGATTTGACGTACATGTTTCATTTGGCAAAATGTTAACACCATTCCAAAGTATTGTCCTTTGTATTCACATTTTTGGCTGAATTATTCAACACAATGAGAATGTTTCTAAGAACAATTTTATTTCATTAACGTTACTTATTAATAATGATCATGATCCTTTCTAACAACTGTCAACATATGAACATAAATGAAGTATACATTTAGATATGCACACATTTCATCAACATAGTGTGTGTGTGTTTCTTTTTTTGTGTGATGCATGTATTTCTACCTGAAATAATATTAAGCTACATAATAATGTATTTTTCTCATCGGCGTCACTTAGCTATGTATGTGTTTAACGTTTAATAATAACACTAAACTATAGTTAATCGTGTGAATGAAATGTACACACAAATGTTCATGGTTTCATGATCTGTACATAACATTCATTAGCTCGTGCATGTTAGGTTAGCACTACAACCTAGGTGATAATATAACATTGACACGACAAAAAAGTTTATATCACCTCCCTATTCTTATTGTGTACGTTCAGATACAATGTCTACGAGTTGTTATGTAGCATTTACATTCTTTGACAAGTCACACGTGAGATTATAATATATAGATTAATGTGTTTTCTGAGTGATAATGTTGCATGCATATATCACATGCCAATACATATAATGTTAGTAGAAATGCAAAAATTATCAATATAAGTTCTAACTTTAGTGCTTAGCAACATCATTATGATAGTTAGGTGCATTGTAAATATTTGCACAATAGAATAAGATTATGTAGTGATTCGTAATCTGCGCACAAATCATTGCAAGCATTGTTACATATTTATTATAATTGTTTTACGCTAGGCGTCACAATCATCTAATATAACGATTGGCCCATCTGAAATCATACATTGGTCCCATGTATAGATCCTCGACATCTGTAAAATACAGCAAACACATGATGTTCAAAGATTGCAAATTTATCTATGTTTCAGCATGACAACGCTTAACACATCTCTATATGATTGTGGATCTTCACGCAGAAGTAACGTATATGTTTAAACTGCAAGGATCAAACTAAAGATACAGAACAATGTAATGTTTCAAATGCCGGTGTTCGCATTACTACTGATATGTTTGTTCCGGTGCCTGTATACATAATAATGTGTGCGCACAACGTCTGTTGCGCGCGCACGTCACAAATGTGTGGAGTAAGTCTTAGCGCATGCGCCAAACGATGTTTACGCTGTGCGTTCAATACATGTCCCTCCATGGTGCTGCTAGCAGTACGCATATCATCGCTGAAAGTTACACTGGCGACACACTTTATTCGAGCACGGCTAGTCCCGCGAATTCGGGTATACTCGGGTGTATTCAGGTTTCTGATATTTTTCAGCCAGAGTGCATTGCGTTATTTTCCGGCAGGAATTTAAGCTTTTTATTCCGGCTGGTTACAATACTGCAATGCCGTCAAAATACACATGGTGGCGCTTGCGAGCTATTCTCTGTGAAGCCGTCCCCTATAATGAATTGTAATGCAGTATATATATATATATATATATATATATATATATATATATACTGTATAACAACAACCCCTGTAAGCCCTAACATACAGTACTGTACTGTACTGTATATGCACATACATAAATGATACTACAGTACTGTATGGGCGGCGGGGGCGAGATGTGTTTGCAGCAGAGAGAGATCCGCTGCTCTCTCTCTGCGCAAACATCCACACATTAAAAATTATTTGAAATACATTTTTATTGATAGTGTAGATGTGCAGGGGGTCTCCGGAGCTGAACCGCGGTGGTTTTAGGTCTGGGGACCCCGTGCCCCCCGAGATACAGGCCCCTTTAGGGGGTGCCGGTATCCAGCTCTGCGTTAAAAGCCCCGATCACGTGACCGCGGCCTGTAAACCAAGCAGAGCAGAGGGATACCGGCACCCCCTAAAGGGGCCTGTATCTCGGGGGGCACGGGGTCCCCAGACCTGAAACCTGTGCGCTTCTGCTCTGGAGACCCCCTGCACATGTACACTATCAATAAAACACATACAATATACAGTATAAATAAACACTCGTTCTTTACCTTAGCGTCTATGCGCTATGGTAAAGAAGCATCATTTCTGTATTTTAATAATATTGTACAGTGAGCAGGGGGTTCCCTGAGCCAGAAATTAATGCTCAGGGAACCCCCCTGCTCCTGATCAATATTATTAAAAATACGGAAAATGCTGCGTCATTACCATAGCGGATAGCCGCTAAGGCAATGAAGGGGTTAACCCACCGTGCCCGCTTTATTGTGTGTAGTGGGGATGGGTGAGGGGGGTATTTGGCCCTTGGTGTGAGTTTAGGACTTGCGGGAGGGGGGGGGGGTTGCGGGTGCACTTAACCCCTTCACGATCGTAGCAGTTAATACCGCTACGGTCATGAAGGGGTTAAGCCCTCCCGCTACCCCACCCCCCCCCCCCCCCCCGCAAGCCCTCCCCAACCATCGTTGGGGCGAATACCCCATTCACCCACCCTCCCGCTACCCACAATAAAAAAATACACACACACAGCAGCCGCCAAAAAATAAATAAATAAATGACAATAAATACATTGGAAATACATTTTTATTGATAGTGTAGATGTGCAGGGGGTCTCCGGAGCTGAACCGCGGTGGTTTTAGGTCTGGGGACCCCGTGCCCCCCGAGATACAGGCCCCTTTAGGGGGTGCCGGTAGCCCTCTGCTTGGTTTAAAGGTCCCGATCACGTGATCGCGGCCTGTAAACCAAGCAGAGCAGAGGGATACCGGCACCCCCTAAAGGGGCCTGTATCTCGGGGGGCACGGGGTCCCCAGACCTAAAACCACCGCGGTTCAGCTCCGGAGACCCCCTGCACATGTACACTATCAATAAAAATGTATTTCAAATGTATTTATTGTCATTTATTTATTTATTTATTTATATTTATTTATTAATTGTGCTGCTGCTGCTGCAAGTCGTAAACTCACACCAAGGGCCAAACACCCCCCTCACCCCCAATAAAAAAAATTCACGCACAGCAGCCCCACAATTAATAAATAAATCTAAATAAATAAATAAATAAAATCTATGTAAAACCCCCTCCCCCTATTCTCGCTTTTAAAACGCCCTGCCTTCTCTCTAATCTATGTAAAAAAAACCTCCCCCTATCCCCCTATCCCCCTATTGTGTGTGTGCGTTAAGCTTCCCTGCAAGCTATGTAAAAAAAACCTCCCCCTATTGTGTGTGTGTTTAAATCTGGCTGGCCTGTGTTTCTGAGTGCTGAGTGCTCTGCGTTTAACCAAGCAGAGCAGAGGGATACCGGCACCCCCTAAAGGGGCCTGTATCTCGGGGGGCACGGGGTCCCCAGACCTAAAACCACCGCGGTTCAGCTCCGGAGACCCCCTGCACATGTACACTATCAATAAAAATGTATTTCAAATGTATTTATTGTCATTTATTTATTTATTTATTTATATTTATTTATTAATTGTGCTGCTGCTGCTGCAAGTCGTAAACTCACACCAAGGGCCAAACACCCCCCTCACCCCCAATAAAAAAAATTCACGCACAGCAGCCCCACAATTAATAAATAAATCTAAATAAATAAATAAATAAAATCTATGTAAAACCCCCTCCCCCTATTCTCGCTTTTAAAACGCCCTGCCTTCTCTCTAATCTATGTAAAAAAAACCTCCCCCTATCCCCCTATCCCCCTATTGTGTGTGTGCGTTAAGCTTCCCTGCAAGCTATGTAAAAAAAACCTCCCCCTATTGTGTGTGTGTTTAAATCTGGCTGGCCTGTGTTTCTGAGTGCTGAGTGCTCTGCGTTTAACCAAGCAGAGCAGAGGGATACCGGCACCCCCTAAAGGGGCCTGTATCTCGGGGGGCACGGGGTCCCCAGACCTAAAACCACCGCGGTTCAGCTCCGGAGACCCCCTGCACATGTACACTATCAATAAAAATGTATTTCAAATGTATTTATTGTCATTTATTTATTTATTTATTTATATTTATTTATTAATTGTGCTGCTGCTGCTGCAAGTCGTAAACTCACACCAAGGGCCAAACACCCCCCTCACCCCCAATAAAAAAAATTCACGCACAGCAGCCCCACAATTAATAAATAAATCTAAATAAATAAATAAATAAAATCTATGTAAAACCCCCTCCCCCTATTCTCGCTTTTAAAACGCCCTGCCTTCTCTCTAATCTATGTAAAAAAAACCTCCCCCTATCCCCCTATCCCCCTATTGTGTGTGTGCGTTAAGCTTCCCTGCAAGCTATGTAAAAAAAACCTCCCCCTATTGTGTGTGTGTTTAAATCTGGCTGGCCTGTGTTTCTGAGTGCTGAGTGCTCTGCGTTTAACCAAGCAGAGCAGAGGGATACCGGCACCCCCTAAAGGGGCCTGTATCTCGGGGGGCACGGGGTCCCCAGACCTAAAACCACCGCGGTTCAGCTCCGGAGACCCCCTGCACATGTACACTATCAATAAAAATGTATTTCAAATGTATTTATTGTCATTTATTTATTTATTTATTTATATTTATTTATTAATTGTGCTGCTGCTGCTGCAAGTCGTAAACTCACACCAAGGGCCAAACACCCCCCTCACCCCCAATAAAAAAAATTCACGCACAGCAGCCCCACAATTAATAAATAAATCTAAATAAATAAATAAATAAAATCTATGTAAAACCCCCTCCCCCTATTCTCGCTTTTAAAACGCCCTGCCTTCTCTCTAATCTATGTAAAAAAAACCTCCCCCTATCCCCCTATCCCCCTATTGTGTGTGTGCGTTAAGCTTCCCTGCAAGCTACAGTATGTAAAAAAAACCTCCCCCTATTGTGTGTGTGTTTAAATCTGGCTGGCCTGTGTTTCTGAGTGCTGAGTGCTCTGCGTTTAACCAAGCAGAGCAGAGGGATACCGGCACCCCCTAAAGGGGCCTGTATCTCGGGGGGCACGGGGTCCCCAGACCTAAAACCACCGCGGTTCAGCTCCGGAGACCCCCTGCACATGTACACTATCAATAAAAATGTATTTCAAATGTATTTATTGTCATTTATTTATTTATTTATTTATATTTATTTATTAATTGTGCTGCTGCTGCTGCAAGTCGTAAACTCACACCAAGGGCCAAACACCCCCCTCACCCCCAATAAAAAAAATTCACGCACAGCAGCCCCACAATTAATAAATAAATCTAAATAAATAAATAAATAAATAAAGACATGAAGAGAAATAAATACTGTATATACTGTACAGTATATACACTGTATATATATATATATATATATATATATATATATATATATATATATATATATATATATATATATATATACAGTATACATATATACACTGTGTATATATACTGTATATATATATATATATATATATATATATATATATATATATATAAATATATATATATATATATATATATATATATATATATATACATACTGTATGTGAGTGAAAAGAGAAAAAAGTAACCCGTATGGGAGCACTCAGGTATGCAATTGATATATTTGTTTATTTATTTGACACAGTGCAAAAAGGGATGAATAAACAGTACATGATTTAAAAACACTTAAAAAAGAGGCATGGACCCTTAAACACTAATGAACAGCACTAGGGAACGACACACACTGTCAACCCTAAACATGAAAAGGATAGTGACTCAAAAAACACTAGGGAGAATCAAAGTGAATCACAATACAGTAGGTTACTGGGTTTAAAGGCACCTACAGTATACAACGCTAAGGATAATGCACACTACAATACCAAAAAGTATTTTAACCAAGCAAGTAAACCAAAATCAATATATACTGTAAGTAACAACCAGAAAAGACAATTTAAAACCAAACTAACCCTTACAATACCAAGGATTACATCTATCTAATTGTAAAAAACCTTATACAGTACATTATACACAGCATTGTTTAAAAACCCCTTCCCCCCTAATGTTTGTGTTAAGCAGATTACACTGAAGGGAGAGAGATATAAAGGCCTAAAGCCCCTTCCCCCCCTAATGTTTCTGTTAAGTAGATTACACTGAAGGGAGAGAGATATAAAGGCCTAAAGCCCCTTCCCCCCTAATGTTTGTGTTAAGCAGATTACACTGAAGGGAGAGAGATATAAAGGCCTAAAGCCCCTTCCCCCCCTAATGTTTCTGTTAAGTAGATTACACTGAAGGGAGAGAGATATAAAGGCCTAAAGCCTTACCTGCATTGGTAAACCCTCCCTGCATTGGTAAACCCTCCCTGCATTGATGTCGTGTAGTGTACAGTACAGTATGTAAATGTGGGGAGGAGGGGGGCCCAATGTGCATAATGTACTGTGAGGTCTAACCACCCTCACCCCCTACCCACATACTGTACCGTTACCCCCCCCCCCCCCCCCCATCCTGGCCATGGCCCCTCACGCACAGCAGCTCCACAATTAATAAATAAATCTAAATAAATACAGTACATGAAGAGAAATAAATATATACTTTATATATAAATGTGAGTTTATAACTAAAATAAAGAATATTATTTCTAGGGGCCCTAGAACAGAAGTTCCCACGCCAATTTCGCGCTCATTGCTCTTTTTTTTGCTCTTTTTTTACAATGTTGCTGGTCTTGCGGCTTTGCAGTATGCAAGCAAAAAGCGCAGTGTATGAAGTCTGGGTGAGCGCTTTCCACATTTGATGCCTACGGCACCTTCCCATTTCTACACACTTCAATACCTGCACAGTTGGTAGCGCTTTCCATCCCAGCTACCATTCTGGATTTTCACCTCTCACAGGCCATTCTTGCCCGAGTCTGTCCTATCAGACAGGGGCATTAACCTGTATCCACACCACCTGGACAATTTCTCTCTGTCAGAGACTTGTGCTATTTATTTTATATATTTTTGTGTAATTATTCATGCAAATTTATGCTCATTTCATATGTGGTTTTCAACATAAAGTGGCTGCTGGGCCTGATCCTAACTCATACAGTATACAGTAGCGCTTCCCTGTTTGTTAGTTTATTGCAAGCAAAAAGCAGTTTGTAGTACTGAGTGTGAGATAAATTACTGTATTTATCAGTGTTGTTCAAAGAGAGTTGATCAGAAGGATTCCCCTTATATACAGTACGTAGAATTAATAAAATTGTATTATTTTCCGATATCCGCAGTGATTCTGGTCAACCTGACAGATTTTTAGTAATACAGTATACTGTACTGCAAGACCATGTGTTGTCTACCTTTTACTACAGTATACTGTACTGTATGAATGACAATAGAGTGCTGTATACTTTATAAGGGGAATCCTTCTGATCAATTCTCTTTGATCAATACTGATAAATACAGTATCATATTTATACCCCTTTAGCACCTGTCGTTCCATCCTATGCACCCATTTACTGTACAATGGTGATTGCGGTCGTATTCACGTACTTTATGTGAGATAAATTAACCAGTTCTTTTATTGCTGAAGTCGCCACAAAATACTTTTATTTACAAATACAGTACAATACAATGGTGAAACATTTCAAGTTAACAGCAATTCAAAACATCAACACACAATAATACATACTTTACAGTACTGTATACTGTACTAGTATATTTGGGCCTTGTCTTTGGGGGTTTATTAATGCAATTATTAGGGTGACCTGGCGTTGGAAATACTGACACAGTACAATCCTACAGTACAGCTACACCACCCACCCCCTCCCTTAGAGTTTTTAATCCCTCCCTGGCCAAGCATCAATCGTCTGGCTAATCCAATCCAAGCCATTGTTTTGTTAAACTGGCCCTGGGCTGTTCAGAACAGCCACTGCTTCTAAATTACTGAAAATATACAGGATAAATATACAGTGATGTGAAATAATCCTTTCTGTGTGTCTGAGAGTGTTGAAAGTCACCAGGTCCTCATCTAGTAGAGTACATTCTCGAATACCTTTAGAATAAAAATACAGTATATATAAATATACAGTATAAATATTGCACAGTATACTGTAATGTTAAATAACCCATCCTGTTCTTTTTCCCTTCATACTGTAACAGTATCCTCATTGTGTCTGCGGTACAGTAGTTCATTGAGAGAGGAGAGGTTTTGTGTACATCATTACTGCTGTTTATATACTGTACATTTGACTGCACAAGCAGATTTGACGAACACAAGGCCCCCCCTCCCCTCTGGTGCACCCTTTTTCCTGGAACGACAAGAAAACAAAAACTTTGTTCAGTTACTGTACTGTACTGTATGTGCGTACTGTATTATGGTAGACCTACTGTACAGTAGGTGGCTGGTGCAGCTTTCTCTGGAAAGAAAAAATGGAGCAGTTAGTAGGCAGTTACTGTAGTATGTCAAACTAGTCTACTGTACTGTATACTGGAACTACTGTAAACTCTGACTATTGGGAAAGCTAAAATCTGTGCCATACTTACCTGTATCATAGTGTACCTACTGTACAATACTACAGCACTGTACTACTTTCCTGATGCTTGTCCATTGCGCGCGATGACAATGGGCAACACAGTGGCAATATGGTCTATATATTTATTGCATCGTTCCTCGGTGAGTACATCGTTCCAAAAACTCATTATGGCTGTATACAACTCGTCCTTCTTGGAGGGTTTCGCCACTTTACGGATGTGGTCCTTCAGCTGATGCCAGACCATTTCGATCGGATTGAAGTCTGGTGATCTGTGATTGGAAAGAAAGGACAATTAGTTTAAGAGATACAGTACACAGTAAAAACAGTGGGGAACATATAAATGGGACACGGTCTACTACACTTACTCCGCTGGCGTCTTCACCCAGTTGATGCCGCGCTCAAGGATATGCGCCGTCGACGCGGTGTGCTTGGGATCATTGTCCTGGTAAAAGCGATGACCATTGGGAAAGTCTTGTGTGATGTATCGCACTATCACGGGCACAATGTTGTCTTGGAAGAAATCTTTATTCATGATTCCTATAGCAAGAAAAGAAAAGTGCTCAATAGTACAGTACAGTGCATACGGTAAGGCAACACTAGTCAAGTACAGTGCATTAGGCGGCATTATATTTGAGAAATTGTACCTTCAAAGACGACAATGCATCCCGGTCCACGCCTAGAGATGGCACCCCACACATGCAGCTTCACAGGGTGTTTTGGCCGTGGCTTCAAAGTTATGCGGCCTTTTTTGTGGAACGCAAATCTTGCAAATCTCTCCAGCGACACAGTAGACTCATCAGTGAAGATGCAATCCTGGAAAGTCTCACCGCTGTCGATCCATGCCTGGGCCTGGAGCACTCTTTTGATTTTGTTTGCGTCCCGTATCATGGGGTACGCTCTGTAATGACAATGAATAAAAAATGTTAGCGTCACAGCGCAGTACAGTTTGCAAAACAACATTTTTACTTTACAGTACAGTACCTCCTGTACTGTCCACTACTAACCTCACACGTCCATATTTCCATCCAATTCTGCGTCTCATCTTCTTTATGCTGCTCTCGGATACAGTCAGATTGTGGTTTTCCTGAAGAGTGTTTTTAACCCTTAATGCGCTCCTCTCATCATTCTCCTCACTTATTCTGTCCACCAGAAGAGTAGTCTCCCTACAATGCAAAGAAATTATATTGTGTTATTAATATGCAGCAATATAAAATGTATACTGTATACTGTACATGTAATGTTGTAATATACAGTAAATATAAATATACAAAAAATGTATACTGCTGTACTATAAATATAAATAGACAAAATATACAGTATACAGTACTGTTGTAATATAAATATACTATATAAATATTCCGTTGTCAGATGAATTGCAATATACCAAAAGTGTATACTGCTGCACAAAAAATATAAATTGACCACACATACAGTACACTACAGTATATACTGTTGTAATATAATAAATATACTATATAAATACGGTATACTGTTGTTATATCATAATAAATACACATCATATACTGTATATTCCGTTGTCAGATGAATTGCAATATACCAAAAGTGTATACTGCTGCACAAAAAATATAAATTGACCACACATACAGTACACTACAGTATATACTGTTGTAATATAATAAATATACTATATAAATACGGTATACTGTTGTTATATCATAATAAATACACATCATATACTGTATATTCCGTTGTCAGATGAATTGCAATATACCAAAAGTGTATACTGCTGCACAAAAAATATAAATTGACCACACATACAGTACACTACAGTATATACTGTTGTAATATAATAAATATACTATATAAATACGGTATACTGTAGATGTACACTACAGTTTTCTATATTTTTTTTGGTTAAGTTTTATAAATACAGTATACTTACGCATTTGTTACCCTTGGTGCCTTTTTGCGGTCTCTGTTTTTTCCTTGTGCATGATAGCACACAGTGCTTGATGGCACAACGAGGCCAGAAGCAGTTAACCAGCGCTGGATATCTGCAATTCGTTGTCCGCTCGTGTACATCTCCTTCATTCTCATGCTGAGATCCTTTGAAATCTTCTTAACAGGCATTGCTGCGAGTACTGTAGAAAGAAATACAAACACAAGAATGTGTATTCGATGTTTAGTCGATGTGTATTCAATGTGCAGTGAATCCACAAAATGGATGGTGTATTTATATGTTAATGACTCACATAACAGACCACCCACTTTCAACACCTGTACCTGGCCACCATGCATAAAAGGTTGTACACGTTGCATAGCCCACCACTTGCTGATCTTTATCTGAGGCATTGTCCAGATACTGCATTGTGCCTCCCGCTTACATGGAGCATCCCCGGTTCTATGGAAGAAAGAATCATCTCACCTCTGCTGTGCCTGCCACACTGAAAAAGAGAAAGGCAGTTACCGTTCCCAAGCCAAAGGCAAAGCGACAGGCTAAGGCCAACAAAGAAAACCTTCTGCTGACCCCAAAGGCTAAGGCTTTTAAAACACGTCAGCCTTATTATGTGAAGAAGAAATACGGTACTGTGCTCGGTTCGCAAGACGCATGGCAGCCAACTCACCGAATCCGCAGACCACTTGCTCCCATATGCTTCGACGACTCTGCTGTAGCTGTCCCGGAAATCTTCAGCCCGGCTTCTCCACCCCCATCTTCTCCGGTTCCATCTGAAGATGCTGCTGCCTCTGAAATCAACGGGTCACTGTCTCCTTTGCTCTTGGACGACTCTGCTTCTCTCCCGGAAATCCAGCGGTCACCTTCTCCATCCCTCTTCCACCACGCTGCAGCTTCTCCTGTACCGGGCATCCCCAGGTCACCTCTTCCACTCTCCATCGATGCCGCTTCTCTCCAGGGAACCCCCATCTCATCCTCCGTTGCACCCATCCCCCCAGATCTCCAGATGCCATGCACAAGCAGCTCGTTGGACCGGATCCTGAATGGGCTAAGTGTGGATCTCCCCGGGAATTCTAGTGTGCTGGCAAAGCTAGATCTGCTTCTGGAGTCGGTGCTACATATGGAGCAACGGCTGGATCAACGGATGCTACATATGGAGCAACGGATGGATCAACGGATGGACAAGATAGAGGCAGACATAGCGGGCATACATTATTTGCTCGGTGTTAATGCCCCTGTTTCCCCGATGCTGGAGCAGGGGGGTGACATGGATGTGATGCATGGTACCTTCGACCCCCTTCCATCACCAAGCACACACCCTCCACCAGAAGATACAGTGTACTATGCTATTGAGGAGGACATGACAACCCCATCTAGACCACGCCAGGAGACAACCCGGCGACCACTACCGGAGGAAAGCTTCCTCCCAGACACCCTACCATTGCCCATCGCCTCAAGTACACCCGCTCCCAAAAGACTTCCTACACCCGCTCGCATACAAACAGTGCCCGACATCTCCCTGTGCGATCTGACACCGGCGCTGAGGGAGAAGTATAGGGTGAGGAGTGCTGGTATACCACACAAGTATGCCTTGATCATATTTAAACACCATGTTCCCTACACATTGTACTGCGAGTGGGTGTTCAAAGTGAACTATGATGGGAATCGCCAAAAAAATGCCCTTCCTGCCAATTTAAGGAAAAAGATTGTGGAAGAAATGCAGCGCTATTACCCTGTTACAGATCCTGTAATGAGAGGCGTTAGAGACTGCATTAATGGCGTTTTGCGCCATGCAAGGCATCGGCCATGGCTGGAAAATGGGGAGGACTTTCAGTGAGACCATACTGTAATGTTGTGCTGTACTGTACAGTACATGTTTTACCCTATAGTACCTGCTGTACTTAAACAAAGGATACTGAATGTTGTTGTGTGTTGCACGGTTTTTGTACTGTATTTGTAAATAAAAGTTTTTAGTGGCGACTTCAGCAATAAAAGAACTGGTTACTTTATCTCACACACAGTACTACAGTACAAACTGCTTTTTGCTGCCAGACTGCAAACCCGCAAGACCAGCAACATTGTAACAAAAGAGCAATGAGCGCGCAATTGGCGTGGGAACTTCTGTTCTAAGGCCCCTATAAATAATATTCTTTATTTTATTTATAAACTCACATTTATAAACCCCGTCACCCACCCCCGCTAAACACAATAAAAAATAATCACACACAGCAGCCGCCAAAAAATAAATAAATAAATGACAATAAATACATTGGAAATACATTTTTATTGATAGTGTAGATGTGCAGGGGGTCTCTGGAGCTGAACCGCACAGGTTTTAGGTCTGGGGACCCCGTGCCCCCCGAGATACAGGCCCCTTTAGGGGGTGCCGGTAGCCCTCTGCTTGGTTTAAAGGTCCGATCACGTGATCGCGGCCTGTAAACCAAGCAGAGCAGAGGGATACCGGCACCCCCTAAAGGGGCCTGTATCTCGGGGGGCACGGGGTCCCCAGACCTGAAACCTGTGCGCTTCAGCTCCGGAGAACATCTACACTGTGAATAAAACACACACATCATTAAAGAATCATTCTTTAGCTTAGCGGCTATGCGCTATGGTAAAGAAGCAGCATTTCTGTCTTTTTAATAATATTGTAGAGTGAGCAGGGGGTTCCCTGAGACAGAAATCTAATCTCAGGGGACCCCCTGCTCCTGCACAATATTATTAAAAGTTCAGAAACGAGGCTTCATTAGCATAGCGTATAGCCGCTAAGGTAATGAAGGGGTTAACGCATAATAACCAATAAATACATTCAATACACTACCCACTACCCATGGCAACCTCCGCTGCTGTACAGTAAAACAGAGAAAAAAAATAACACTTTCAAAGTAATGTCCCCTAACCCCTTAATCACCATAGCGGTTATTAACCGCTACAGTCATGAAGGGGTTAACCCGCCCTCACCCACCACTTGGGACGCCTACTGTACATACCCTCCCACTCTAACCCCCCACCCCGTGAGGCCTAACCACCCTCAACCCTCACCCACTAACTCTACCCACATACCGTTGGGGAAACACCCCACCCCCACCCCAGTACCCACAATAAAAACAGTACAATCACCCACAATAAACAGCATTCTATTTATTAAATACATTACCCACCCCCTGTGCCCCCCCCCCCCCATAAATACAAGATTTATTCTTTTACATTCAGGGTCCATAACGTAGCCCCACGCTAGTCCCCGGTGGGCTGGCAGGGCACCTGGACAGACCTACAGTTTACCAGCAGCATTCCACAGGTTCTGGAGGCCTGCTGGTGGATCCTGCCAGCACCATGGCGCTCAGGTGGTCTCCTTGGGTCACCGTGAGCCACAATTGGGTCCACACGGTAGGCCCAAGGATGTCTGGGAGCCCCGGGTCAAACCCACAGGTGTCTGCGGGGCCTCGGGTGGTTCCCATGGGGGTCTGGGGAACTCACGGGTGCTCACTACGGGTCCGCGGTGCCCCCACAGAAGTGGGACCACACATCATCATCCCCGCACCTACGGCTCGGAGGTGCCCCCACAGAAGTGGGACCACACATCGTCATGCCCGCAGACTACGGGTCCGCGGTGCCCCCACAGAAGTGGGACCACACATCATCATCCCCGCATGTGTCACCCGTGGAACCACCAGCCTGCTACCCTTTAGGATACCCGAGGATTCCCCGCGGGTGGTCTCCAGAGGTCCCACGCAAAACCACGGAAGTAACCCTGAATGTAAAAAAAATAAACCTGGCCTATACATTCAATACATACACCCTCCCCCCCAACACCTACAGTACAATAATGTGCAAAATAACTATTATCCAGATATGGATAATAGATTAATTGCCCATTATTAAAAACATTAACTAGCATATACAAATAAATAAAGTACTACTGACCTCATCAATACGAAGTGTCCGATGCCAGCGCCTTCCTTCTCTTGCCCACACAAAACATAGCCAAAACCAAGCCAATACATTGCAATTACATTCAGATATCAATTAACCCCTTAAACACCTTATCGGATAATAACCGCAAAGGTAATTAAGGGGTTAAGCCACACAGGCACGATACCCACCCTTCACCCATGAATTTGTACTGTGGCTTCATCATGCAACTATATATATATATACTGTATATATATACATACAGAGAGACAGAGAGAAAGAGAGAGAGAGAGATATATACAGTATATATATATACACACGTTATATACACACCCATGATAAACCAAATATACAGTACAAATAAATGTAGAAGGGTTATCAAAACCATACTGTTCTACAACCAAACACTTCTCCATACAGATACTACATTAAAATCAATTTCCTTTAAAAATCCTAACTGATCTCACAATCTACTGTACTGTATATGATCACAAACCAATGAAAAAAAAGTCACATTCCAAAATGCATAAAATCTATGCACCATACTGTATACATTCTGCAAATTAATCAAACGTAAACAAAAATCAGTTAGCAATCATTATTTACACCCCTAAACATTTCACACTCAATCAAGAACAATGAGACCATTAACAGATTCACGCCTAGAGCAGAACAATTAAGCCTTTGAAAAAATATAAGTACCGACAAAAATACAACCTTTACAGTACAGTACAACCAAGGCTATCTATCCCTGACCTTCCTCAAACACACAATACAATACCAAGGAATAATACATCTATCTAATTTTAAAATACTTTAAACTCACAAAATAATTAAAAACACATCTAATCCAGCTTTTAAAACATCATCATTTCTTACCCTGAATGTATACTGTACAGTATATCTCTCTAGACATATATATTGTACATACATACATACAGTGGCAAGAAATGATATACCACAAAAAAATAAAAATACACAGGTTAAAAAACCTTTTGAAAAAATTAACAAGTTAAATAAAATACATTTCTTTACTGTAGTTCACTTACCATTACTTGCCCCCACCGACTCCCGTTGCCCAGCTTACTCACGAACCAATCCACGATCAGGAACCCATAAAATAATAAACCATTGAAAATAATAAACATTAAACTAAAAATCCAAACCAATCCACGGGTCTTCTACTTGTAATACACCTTCATCTGTATTCTTCTTTCTTCTATCTCCTTCCGGGCGGGGCAGGGCGTGGTCTTCTTTCCATCATCGGCCACGCCCTTGTCTTTTTCCTTCTCCGGAGGTCCTTCCTCCGCGGCGTCTGGCTGCAAAATGAGACGACATAGGCTTTTAAAGGCCTATGACGTCACATTTTGCGTCATGGTTCCCACGGTCCTGATTGGACCGTGAAAACCATGTGTGTTGGCCGATAATAAAAAAATGATGACGTCACTTAAAGGGAATGAAAGCACAGCCAATCAGAATGGCTTTGCTTCAATTGCCTTTAAGATGACGTCATGAAAAGGCACATGGCCGTGCACACATGGTACTAGAGCCAATCAGAGCGTGGGAACTTTATCCCTACTCTGATTGGCTCTGGTATACCATGTGTCAGGGGCTTGGGGGAGAAAGGATGTGACGTCAATGAAAACCTGTCACGTGGTACGGTAGCCAATCAGAGCGTGGGAACTTTATCCTTATTGACGTCACATCCTTTCTCCCCCAAGCCCCTGACACATGGTATACCAGAGCCAATCAGAGCGTGGGAACTTTATCCCTACTCTGATTGGCTCTGGTATACCATGTGTCAGGGGCTTGGGGGAGAAAGGATGTGACGTCAATAAGGATAAAGTTCCCACGCTCTGATTGGCTACCGTACCACGTGACAGGTTTTCATTGACGTCACATCCTTTCTCCCCCAAGCCCCTGACACATGGTATACCAGAGCCAATCAGAGTAGGGATAAAGTTCCCACGCTCTGATTGGCTCTAGTACCATGTGTGCACGGCCATGTGCCTTTTCATGACGTCATCTTAAAGGCAATTGAAGCAAAGCCATTCTGATTGGCTGTGCTTTCATTCCCTTTAAGTGACGTCATCATTTTTTTATTATCGGCCAACACACATGGTTTTCACGGTCCAATCAGGACCGTGGGAACCATGACGCAAAATGTGACGTCATAGGCCTTTAAAAGCCTATGTCGTCTCATTTTGCAGCCAGACGCCGCGGAGGAAGGACCTCCGGAGAAGGAAAAAGACAAGGGCGTGGCCGATGATGGAAAGAAGACCACGCCCTGCCCCGCCCGGAAGGAGATAGAAGAAAGAAGAATACAGATGAAGGTGTATTACAAGTAGAAGACCCGTGGATTGGTTTGGATTTTTAGTTTAATGTTTATTATTTTCAATGGTTTATTATTTTATGGGTTCCTGATCGTGGATTGGTTCGTGAGTAAGCTGGGCAACGGGAGTCGGTGGGGGCAAGTAATGGTAAGTGAACTACAGTAAAGAAATGTATTTTATTTAACTTGTTAATTTTTTCAAAAGGTTTTTTAACCTGTGTATTTTTATTTTTTTGTGGTATATCATTTCTTGCCACTGTATGTATGTATGTACAATATATATGTCTAGAGAGATATACAGTACAGTATACATTCAGGGTAAGAAATGATGATGTTTTAAAAGCTGGATTAGATGTGTTTTTAATTATTTTGTGAGTTTAAAGTATTTTAAAATTAGATAGATGTATTATTCCTTGGTATTGTATTGTGTGTTTGAGGAAGGTCAGGGATAGATAGCCTTGGTTGTACTGTACTGTAAAGGTTGTATTTTTGTCGGTACTTATATTTTTTCAAAGGCTTAATTGTTCTGCTCTAGGCGTGAATCTGTTAATGGTCTCATTGTTCTTGATTGAGTGTGAAATGTTTAGGGGTGTAAATAATGATTGCTAACTGATTTTTGTTTACGTTTGATTAATTTGCAGAATGTATACAGTATGGTGCATAGATTTTATGCATTTTGGAATGTGACTTTTTTTTCATTGGTTTGTGATCATATACAGTACAGTAGATTGTGAGATCAGTTAGGATTTTTAAAGGAAATTGATTTTAATGTAGTATCTGTATGGAGAAGTGTTTGGTTGTAGAACAGTATGGTTTTGATAACCCTTCTACATTTATTTGTACTGTATATTTGGTTTATCATGGGTGTGTATATAACGTGTGTATATATATATACTGTATATATCTCTCTCTCTCTCTTTCTCTCTGTCTCTCTGTATGTATATATATACAGTATATATATATATAGTTGCATGATGAAGCCACAGTACAAATTCATGGGTGAAGGGTGGGTATCGTGCCTGTGTGGCTTAACCCCTTAATTACCTTTGCGGTTATTATCCGATAAGGTGTTTAAGGGGTTAATTGATATCTGAATGTAATTGCAATGTATTGGCTTGGTTTTGGCTATGTTTTGTGTGGGCAAGAGAAGGAAGGCGCTGGCATCGGACACTTCGTATTGATGAGGTCAGTAGTACTTTATTTATTTGTATATGCTAGTTAATGTTTTTAATAATGGGCAATTAATCTATTATCCATATCTGGATAATAGTTATTTTGCACATTATTGTACTGTAGGTGTTGGGGGGGAGGGTGTATGTATTGAATGTATAGGCCAGGTTTATTTTTTTTACATTCAGGGTTACTTCCGTGGTTTTGCGTGGGACCTCTGGAGACCACCCGCGGGGAATCCTCGGGTATCCTAAAGGGTAGCAGGCTGGTGGTTCCACGGGTGACACATGCGGGGATGATGATGTGTGGTCCCACTTCTGTGGGGGCACCGCGGACCCGTAGTCTGCGGGCATGACGATGTGTGGTCCCACTTCTGTGGGGGCACCTCCGAGCCGTAGGTGCGGGGATGATGATGTGTGGTCCCACTTCTGTGGGGGCACCGCGGACCCGTAGTGAGCACCCGTGAGTTCCCCAGACCCCCATGGGAACCACCCGAGGCCCCGCAGACACCTGTGGGTTTGACCCGGGGCTCCCAGACATCCTTGGGCCTACCGTGTGGACCCAATTGAGGCTCACGGTGACCCAAGGAGACCACCTGGGCGCCATGGTGCTGGCAGGATCCACCAGCAGGCCTCCAGAACCTGTGGAATGCTGCTGGTAAACTGTAGGTCTGTCCAGGTGCCCTGCCAGCCCACCGGGGACTAGCGTGGGGCTGCGTTATGGACCCTGAATGTAAAAGAATAAATCTTGTATTTATGGGGGGGGGGGGGCACAGGGGGTGGGTAATGTATTTAATAAATAGAATGCTGTTTATTGTGGGTGATTGTACTGTTTTTATTGTGGGTACTGGGGTGGGGGTGGGGTGTTTCCCCAACGGTATGTGGGTAGGCCTCCCTTGTGGGAACTGATTGGGTGGTTAGGCCTCACGGGTGGGGGGGGGGTTAGTGTGGGAGGGTATGTAGGCATCCCGAGTGGTGGGTGGGTGAGGGTGGGTTAACCCCTTCATGACTGTAGCGGTTAATAACCGCTATGGTGATTAAGGGGTTAGGGGACATTACTTTGTATGTTTTAATTTTTGTGTCTGTTTTGCAGAAGCGGAGGGGCCATGGCCAGGATGGGGGGGGGGGTTAACGGTATGTGGGTAGGGGGTGAGGGTGGTTAGCAATGCAGGGAGGGAGATTTACTGGTAACAGAAACATCTCTCTCCCTTCAATGTACTGTAATCTGTTTAAAGCCCCCTCCCCCCTAATGTGTGTTTCTGTAAAATCTCTCTCCCTTCAATGTACTGTAATCTGTTTAACAGAAACATTAGGGGGGAAGGGGCTTTAGGCCTTTATATCTCTCTCCCTTCAGTGTAATCTACTTAACAGAAACATTAGGGGGGGAAGGGGCTTTAGGCCTTTATATCTCTCTCCCTTCAGTGTAATCTGCTTAACACAAACATTAGGGGGGAAGGGGTTTTTAAACAATGCTGTGTATAATGTACTGTATAAGGTTTTTTACAATTAGATAGATGTAATCCTTGGTATTGTAAGGGTTAGTTTGGTTTTAAATTGTCTTTTCTGGTTGTTACTTACAGTATATATTGATTTTGGTTTACTTGCTTGGTTAAAATACTTTTTGGTATTGTAGTGTGCATTATCCTTAGCGTTGTATACTGTAGGTGCCTTTAAACCCAGTAACCTACTGTATTGTGATTCACTTTGATTCTCCCTAGTGTTTTTTGAGTCACTATCCTTTTCATGTTTAGGGTTGACAGTGTGTGTCGTTCCCTAGTGCTGTTCATTAGTGTTTAAGGGTCCATGCCTCTTTTTTAAGTGTTTTTAAATCATGTACTGTTTATTCATCCCTTTTTGCACTGTGTCAAATAAATAAACAAATATATCAATTGCATACCTGAGTGCTCCCATACGGGTTACTTTTTTCTCTTTTCACTCACATACAGTATGTATATATATATATATATATATATATATATATATATATATATATATATATATATATATATACAGTATATATACACAGTGTATATATGTATACTGTATATATATATATATATATATATATATATATATATATATATATATATATATATATATATATATACAGTGTATATACTGTACAGTATATACAGTATTTATTTCTCTTCATGTCTTTATTTATTTATTTATTTATTTAGATTTATTTATTAATTGTGGGGCTGCTGTGCGTGAATTTTTTTTATTGGGGGTGAGGGGGGTGTTTGGCCCTTGGTGTGAGTTTACGACTTGCAGCAGCAGCAGCACAATTAATAAATAAATATAAATAAATAAATAAATAAATGACAATAAATACATTTGAAATACATTTTTATTGATAGTGTACATGTGCAGGGGGTCTCCGGAGCTGAACCGCGGTGGTTTTAGGTCTGGGGACCCCGTGCCCCCCGAGATACAGGCCCCTTTAGGGGGTGCCGGTATCCCTCTGCTCTGCTTGGTTAAACGCAGAGCACTCAGCACTCAGAAACACAGGCCAGCCAGATTTAAACACACACACAATAGGGGGAGGTTTTTTTTACATAGCTTGCAGGGAAGCTTAACGCACACACACAATAGGGGGATAGGGGGATAGGGGGAGGTTTTTTTTACATAGATTAGAGAGAAGGCAGGGCGTTTTAAAAGCGAGAATAGGGGGAGGGGGTTTTACATAGATTTTATTTATTTATTTATTTAGATTTATTTATTAATTGTGGGGCTGCTGTGCGTGAATTTTTTTTATTGGGGGTGAGGGGGGTGTTTGGCCCTTGGTGTGAGTTTACGACTTGCAGCAGCAGCAGCACAATTAATAAATAAATATAAATAAATAAATAAATAAATGACAATAAATACATTTGAAATACATTTTTATTGATAGTGTACATGTGCAGGGGGTCTCCGGAGCTGAACCGCGGTGGTTTTAGGTCTGGGGACCCCGTGCCCCCCGAGATACAGGCCCCTTTAGGGGGTGCCGGTATCCCTCTGCTCTGCTTGGTTTACAGGCCGCGATCACGTGATCGGGACCTTTAAACCAAGCAGAGGGCTACCGGCACCCCCTAAAGGGGCCTGTATCTCGGGGGGCACGGGGTCCCCAGACCTAAAACCACCGCGGTTCAGCTCCGGAGACCCCCTGCACATCTACACTATCAATAAAAATGTATTTCCAATGTATTTATTGTCATTTATTTATTTATTTTTTGGCGGCTGCTGTGTGTGTGTATTTTTTTATTGTGGGTAGCGGGAGGGTGGGTGAATGGGGTATTCGCCCCAACGATGGTTGGGGAGGGCTTGCGGGGGGGGGGGGGGGGGGGGGTAGCGGGAGGGCTTAACCCCTTCATGACCGTAGCGGTATTAACTGCTACGATCGTGAAGGGGTTAAGTGCACCCGCAACCCCCCCCCCCCTCCCGCAAGTCCTAAACTCACACCAAGGGCCAAATACCCCCCTCACCCATCCCCACTACACACAATAAAGCGGGCACGGTGGGTTAACCCCTTCATTGCCTTAGCGGCTATCCGCTATGGTAATGACGCAGCATTTTCCGTATTTTTAATAATATTGATCAGGAGCAGGGGGGTTCCCTGAGCATTAATTTCTGGCTCAGGGAACCCCCTGCTCACTGTACAATATTATTAAATCTCTCTCTGCTGCAAACACATCTCGCCCCCAGTATGTGCAGTAATTTACTGAACATGTACTGTAGAATAAATGCATACAGTAGTTTTATTTATTCGGGTTTATTACACAGTATACTGTATGGCCGGAAAACATCAGCATACAGTACAATATAATCCATCGAAATCCCCCCATTAGCCGTTTTCTTTTCTGAGGAAAAACAAAATGAAAAGTTTTAATGTACAGTAATGGTCAGCCCCCTAAAGAAGTTCCCAGCCAGCCCCACCAAAATAATACGGCAAAAATACAGTACTCACCATACTGTACAGTACAGTATTACTAAATTTCCCATTCAGCTTGCGCTGGCGCCGGCCCACTTCCAGTCCAGCTTTCATCATTTTGCAGAGGGACTAGCCCACCTGTAGTCAGCGGGAAATCGCTTAGGTACATGCAAGCTTCATCAAAACTGGCTGCGAAATCCATCTCAGATTTGTCACCGACGGCAGGACCATGATGATAAGCTGGTGCTGCTGCTGGTTCTGGTTCTGGTTCTGGCGCATTGCTTGGCAGGGACTGTCGCTTCTTATTTCGTTTTAACACGACCCTTCGCCTTTTGCCGCCTCCATTATCATAGATACGGGAAAAACCCTGTGACACACACCAATACCCTCCAACAAATTGGGGCTCAATACGGTGAAAACAGGGGTCACTACATAACCTTTTCCTTATTGCATGCTTCCACAAATGAGGAGTTGGCGAAAATCTGTAAAAGTCATAATTTTCGATAAAATACTGATAAATTTGAACAACTGTTGCCATCTTATCCTCTGTTGCATTTATAGCGGCCCATATCAAATAAGCATAACTTCTGTCAGGTTTTTGGAACACGGGCTCCACTTGTTCACTCATGTCTCTGTAGAATAGTGTAAGTGAAAATGATCTTTGTCTTTATTTAATACATTACTGTATGTAAAGCCTAAATTGATACATTTTTTGCAACTATTCCTTCAGTCTCAAGGACAAGTTACACAATAGCATACTGTACTGGGATAAAGTAACTTTTTTTGGAAACGAAACAACTTGCAAAGGCCACACATTACTTAAGTCATGAGTTTATGCCATCTGGTGGACAATCGAAACATCGCAGCCTAGTAAATCATTCTCATTATCATTTAACAAGATCAGGCCCCCGTCAGCCAGGCATGAACCGTGGCTGGGAAGGCAAGCGCAACGAAGCATGCAAGAGGTGAGCAGTGGCGGATTCCAGGTTTCTGCCAGGTACAAACCAGGCATTTGCTCGAATAAAGTGTGTCGGTGCAGTATAACCTTGGAAGAAACCGCGAAGATAACATGTAACTATTCACACATTCAGCAGACATCCGTGTGCGTTCAACTTCACACAACGTACACTTGAAGAGAGAAGAAATGGCAGAAGCTTCCACATTGCACATCCATCCATGTAAATCATACAAATTTATGATTTATGAAGCAATCGAATCAACGCCAGAGAAAAGTGCAAACGTGGCCAAAATCTATGACTTGATCTAAAAGAAATATCCATACTACCAACAACCTGACATACAATTACATTTTAAAACTTCTGTACTGTACGATTCACTTTATCCGCAAATGAATGTTTTGAGCGTGTCCATGATCGGCTAGATCAACGATATGGATGCTGGCATGTTGCGCCATCATTTAAACTTACCATGGAACATGGAACATATCTTCTGTTAAATAGCATATTTTTGCCTAATACCAGTGACACTGAAGCCGCACCGACTGTCGCGTCTGCTGATCTACCTGCACCCTCCATTCTGCCAGACCAGATGCAAGATGGACATAACTACTATGGTATGTATCCAAACTTATATGGGCAATACCAATGTGGATGGGTAAACAACCAACAACTCTACGTACCTCCGGACGTCTTGTTTGAAGAAGCCACTGCAGATCCATATGACGCCCTCATGGAGATGTGTGTGATTCAGGATTCAATGGTTGCCTCAACCATGGATGATACTGTTGTGCCTTCCTGCAGCGAGCAGTTGCAGCCAAATCAGTTTTGACTTCTACAAGAATGGTAAAGTCAAATTTCGTTATGCCTTTACTCAAATTATATATGTCACCATTAATAATATACACCATTTGTTAGCCAAATGAGTGGATACAGCTTAACATTGCAGACAGGCTTACATGTAGCATGCACAAAGACATTATTTCCTATAACAATATACTACAAGACGAACCATTAGTACACATTGGTGACGGAGTCCTAAATCCTAGATTATTATTGCTTTTAAAGTATCATTTCAACATGTTACACTAACTGTAACACACACACACACACCTCATTGTTTAGCATTCAACATATAAAAACAAAGTGTCGCCCACATATGACGTGGGACCGTGGTCATGTCCCAAGGCGTCCTTAAAAAGGTTTACCGATGCAAGCACCACCCCCAACTGACATGCGCGCGTGAAACCGTATTGGCTGTGCCCGTAGCTTATTGTTACGGTCAGTGCAGTGTGTCATGCGCGCGCGTCGGTGGGGCGGTGCGTGCACAGCGCTGGAGGCCAAAGTTCATTCAGTGGGAGGGGTGTTTGCGTGCATTTCACGGTGCCTTAACATGACGTCACCTGTCTTTTGTTCGCTCATTGGCTGATCATCCATTTTTTCCGTGGGCACACGTCCGTTTACAAAGTTTAGATATGTACGCGTGTAGAAGTGATTTTGTTTCGCTTCCATATCATAACTTCCAGCCATGATATGCGTACTGCTAGCAGCACCATGGAGGGACATGTTTTGAATGCACAGCGTACACATCATTTTGCGCATGCGCTAAGACTTAGTCCACACATTTGTGACGTGCGCGCGCAACAGACGTTGTGCGCGCACATTATTATGTATACAGGCACTGGAAAATCATATCCGTAGTAATGCCAGCAACACCATTAGAAAAATGACACAGTTCTGTATCTGTATTTTTATCCTTGCAGTTTAAACATATACAGTACGTTACTTATGCGTGAATATCCACAATCAAATAGAGATGTGTTAAGCGTTGTCATGCTGAGACATATATAAATGTGCCATCTTTGAACATCATGTGTGCTGTATTTCACAGATGTCACGGATGAATACATGGGACCAATGTATGATTTCAGATGAGCCAATCGTTATATTAGATGATTGTGACGACGAGCGAACAACTATTATAATAAATATGTAACAATGCTTTCAATGATTGTTGCGCAGATTAACAATCACTACATAATGTTATCCTCTTATGCAAATATTTACTATGCACTTAATTAACATAATGATGTTGCTAAGCACTGAAGTTAGAACTTATATTGTTTTTGGTTATTTTCTACTAACATTATATGTGTTGCCATGTGATATATGCAACCAACATTATCACTCAGCAAACACATTAACACATTAATCTACTATATATTATAATCTCACGTGTGACTTGTCAAAGACTGTAAATGCTACATAACAACTCGTAGACATTGTATCTGAACGTACACAATAACAATAGGGAGGTGATAGAAACTGTTTAGTCGTGTGCATTTTATATTTTCACCTAAGTTGTAGTGCTAACCTAACATGCATGAGCTAATGAATGTTAGTTAAAGATCATGAAACCATGAACATTTGTGTGTATATTTTATTCCCACGACTAACTATAGTTTAGTGTTATTAGTAAACGTTCAACACATACACAGCTAAGTGAGGCCGATGATAAAAGCAACATTATTATGTTTGTTTATATTATTTCACGCAGAAATACATGCATCACACAAAAACTACAACACACACACACACACACACTGTTGCTGCTGAAATGTGTGCGTATGCAAATGTCCACTTCATTTATGTTCATATGTTGACATTAGTTATAAAGGATCATGATCATTATGAATAACTAACGTGAACCTCTGGCTGTCACAAAATCTAAATCTCCCCGTATCTCTTCATAAAGAGCTAAGATTGCTACTGAACTCAAACGATAGCGATTTAAAATCTCCTCCTCACTCATCCCATCTAACAGGGTTCTCTCCCTGTACAAATGAGGACGAGGCACAACTTCTCTCCTCTCTCTTCTCCTCTCATCTCCTTGCCCTCTCCCTGTCCCTCGACCTCTACCTCTCCCTCTCCTGTCCGCGTGCCTGTCCCTGTCACTGTCCCTGCCACTGTCCCTGCCTCTGTCCCTGTCCCTTCCTTGGCCTGTGACATCCTCTCCATCAGCAAGCCTCTCGTCCAATAGAATGTTCCTCCGTCTCATAAACATTCGCATCATTTTCAGGTCTGTAGCTGTGAATGCGCAGGTAATTGCCCTCCTTTAAATACTTATGTGATTGTCACGGTAGCTTGTAACAGGTTGTAATTTACACCAAAACTATATATAAATATATATATACCTGGGTTTGAACTGGGACGAGACTTAAGATATAATAAAGTGATTTTATTCCTTGATAAAGGTGAACACAGCAAATATGTACAAATAACAGGCAAAATATAGACACTTACGTAAAGATTATGGCAAGAAAGCCAGCAGGATTACAGACTGGCCACTTCTCCCATATTTCAGCTGACATCACAGCAAAACAGGCAGGACACATGCATGAAGACATTTGCATGAACAACATGAACAACAATGGGTAAAAGGGGGTTCTGACTTATATATCATTTTAACCCCCTCTTTCCCAGTTTACGGCTCCGTGCCGTCTAGTAAAATCCCCTTTGAAGCTTTTGAAGCTCGGTTTGGAATTCCATGGTCAGTGTGAAAAGTTACGCTTACTCTGGTTAATTCCTTTTGTCCGTTGGGCCAAGCATAAGCAATTAGCCACTTAGCCTTTGATGTCCAGGCTTGTCATTCCTGCTCATTATCATAGCAGGGGGTTGCAGTTTCTCAGAACTCAACCAAAATTTCATATTTACTGCAAATCATTGCATAACTTCCGTTCCGTAATACCCACAGTCAGGTGAGATATATTAATGCAATCCTTGACACCTGACGCTCACAGAGAGACCAAAAATTACAGTGTAATATGAAAATTAATAGAGATATTAATATCTGGCATTTAGCAGCAGGTACATATACAGTGTTTAGACTCCCAAAGATATGCTAAATCCCACGATTACAAATATGTAACTCTTATCCTTTTCAGCCAAGGACATCTCATAATATTCTTATATTTAATAAGGACACCAATTCAGATATCCTGTTTGGGGTCCCCCCCCCCTGGCCCCATCAATAAAACCTTTTGAAGCCGGCTTGTAGCTTTTCGCATAACCAATTAGGTCAGTTACCTATTGATCAGGGCGATGTATCACACCTCTCTGTTGATATACACTTCCAGTGACTATCAAACGTGAATAAACTCATATGAGGCACCATTTGGTTCCTCATGCATTACAAAGGCAGGCATTCTGCCTGTACATTAGCACACCATTAGCATTCTGCCTGTGTATTTCAAAAACTGCAAAAAGTCACTTTATCAAAAATATATGTCCCTCTTATGACAAAGTTATATTTTTAATATGTGTGTACTTGGGGGGTGACCCGGAGGCTGTACCCCAAGGCTCAGGGTCCTGGCTTACTCCGTTACCAAAATACCAGTTTTCAGGTAACTGTTTATTCAGCACTGCCTTTTGTCACCAACCTGGGTTTAAATCCCAGGACAAACCAAATGCATTGCAGTTTTAAAACACAGAGAACCAATATTTAGGCAAAAGCTTGCATTCCCCCATCTGCATCTATCATGTGGGGTTCTAAAACCTTCTCTTTTCACACTCAACTTCAATTAAGCCCGTTGAAGTCCAACTTTCCTGAAAAGACAAGATACAATGGAATTTCCTTAAACTGTAGCTTATTAACCCCTGATGATCCAGTGTGTGTGTTATGCAAACACTGATTAACCCAGACATTACAATGGGACAGGGAAACAGGGGAGAATACATTTACACGGGGGAATAAGCATTTTCATGTTATTTAACAAGGGTTAAGTCACAGTTCTGGGCCTCAGCCCAATTAACCCCTTGTTTCCCTGGCGAGGTTAGAGGGGGGCCCTTGGGGGGTAACCCCGTTAATCCCGGGCCAAACCCTCCCTACCGTCACAGTGATGATGTCAGGTGACTTGCTGAAGTGCAAGGTGTTACATTAACATATCCAAGTAGTTCACTCCCAACGTGTATCCATTAGCAATTACAATAATTATTTATGTGTGTTCACCAGGCAATCATATGATCATATGAAGTTATTGTAAGTGCATATGCATAATTTAATGGCATCAGGATAGTTGCTATTGATTCAGTTTCAATCGTGTAAAAATGAGTAACTATTATAGATGTGTGTATAAGTTAGCATGAAGTGATTGTAATGCATTGTGTACAATGTAAACATGCAATGTTATTGTTATTGTCATCAAAAGAGGGAGGTCACAAAGTACATGTAAACATGAAAACAAACAGCTACATTTACGTTTGATCATGCGTTACACATTACAAGCATTGTATAATGTATAGCAACATTACTATACGCTGGATGTGTTAGATGTGTGAAATGTGTTACATCATATAATAAATTGAAGCACACTTAAGGAACATGTTTGATATGATGTGACCTGTTCCTTTAAGAGCTGAGTATAGGATTTTCCCTTGACACATCATAACATTAAGACTAATGTGACACGCAAATCATCATAACATTGAAAAGTACAATGTTATGCAAATAATAAACGTAAGGGGTGACACGATGAAGTGAATGACCTCGACACTGTAATGCCAAGCACATTTGTATTATGAGCAATAGAACGTAAACACTACTATAATGTTATAAGTCCCCGCTCCATTGACTCCATTGATGTAGAGATGAGGTTTTTTTTCTAAGTGCCGTCCCGGCAACCTTGCCGATCGTTCTCCCCTCCAACTTGCCAACTTTAGTTGGCGGGACCAATTGCCGATGAAATCTCCATTTCTGAGTGCCGATCAGCACTGATAAGCTGATCGGGGCTACTTGAATACAGCCGATTTCAAAAAGTACCAAAAAGTGCCGAAAAATTTTCGGCAAGAAAAACTGCCGATTTTGAGCACTTATCGGCGCTTACTGAATCTCAAATCCAATTTTGGCGGGAAAATGCCGATAAAAGCCTTATCGGCACTTACTGCATGAGGCCCTAAGTCTGAGACAAAAAAAGCTGGGGCTACTTCAATCCGTGATGATGAGTATTGTTTTGAATGGTGCACTGAGAGATAACTAACTGACTAGCCAATGTTCATGGTGGTATAGATATTGCTGTCACTTCTACCACCATCAAATCAACTGTGTGTCGTCCACTACACTCACTGACTTGACAGTAAATACTGTCACTCACTGGCACTGACTGCCAGTGGCTTGTTGTGTGTTGTCCACAATGTCACCATCACTACCACCACTGGTCCATCATCATTATTATTATCTAATTGCCAAAGATTAAAAATGACATCCTATTTTATTTTGACCATCTAGTGGGGTCCAAAACAAGCAAGCACCACACAATATCTAGGTTAACTTGGAATTAACCCTTCTTCCTCCCTCCCTCCTTCTTTTACACCCCCTCTCACCTTTCACTGCCCCCTTTCATTCAATCCCACTCCCTCAATCCCCCACCCTCTTCAAACTCATTCCCCCTCTCTCACTAGCCACACACACACAAGTACCCCCAAAACCCATACAATTCCCCTCCATGCCCACACAAGCCTCCCCACAATAATTACCCTCACAATATTTACCCCCCAATGCAAAACAACACTACCTCCCAATACAAAAATCCCACTTCAACCCCCAATACAGACACCACTACACACACCCCAAATACAAACATGACTACCCCAACAAATACAGAGACCACTACCCGCCAAATACAAACACCATTACCCCCCCTCCCAAATACAGACACCACTAACCCCCCCAAAATACAGATACAACTACACCCCCTCCAGATACAAACACCACACACTTACCACTTACCTCTGGTTGCCACCGCCAGGCCCAGCTCTCGCCAGCAGCTGAGGGCCTCTTCCCATGCCAGGCCTACCTCTCTCCCTCACCGGGCCTGTGTTGGATCCCCCCTGGTGCGTGCTTGAAACTGGGCCCGACTTCTGGGCATGCATGGGCAGAAGAGAGAGGCTCGGTGTGAGAAGAGGCAGGAAACAGCTGGGTAGAGCCAGGATCAAGCAGTGTCAACCAGAGGTCAGGCAGCTGGATGCAGAAGTTGGGCCTGACCTCTGGCTGGGCCCAACTTGCAGAGCCAGCCAGCCAGCCAGCCAGCCAGCCAGGCTGCATGCAACCACCGGATTGATTCACTGTGTATATGTTTTGCATTATATTATTTGTGCATATAATTTAAATATTATATGCACTATTATCGCTTTGGGTATAGCACGCCAGTTGTGTATTTTCCATTTGTAAATCAGTATTGCTGACCTGTGGAAGAGAGGAGAACTCTCTAAAGCTTGTCTAATTGTATCAATTATTAGTCCAAATAAAGAAGGTATCACCTAATACTGAACTACATCTGCGACACCCTTTATTCTAAATAAGCCGAAGCCGTGTCGCTCTGATAACCGCTTCCAGATGCGCTCTGTTTTCTTATTTTTCGGAGCGGTTTTCGTTATGTTAGCGCTCGCTTTTTTAGCATTGTCTGCAATACTGCAATACCGTCTAGAAACTCAGGTTGGCGATCGCAAGCTGTTGTCTTAAAAGTCTAATAGCAATTCGACCTGCCGTACATTTCTGCAAGTCTGTGTGTGCGTGCACAGTTATTGTTCTGTAAATTGGAAGATTTATATTTGAAGCAGAGATTAATTAACGTTCCGAGTTCATACAGTATACAGTAGTAGTACTGTATGAGGCTCCTTAGGGAAAAGAAGTACAGTATTACAAAAATATACCGTTGCGTCTTCTTCCGAAAATAACATTATCACATTTCTATATGTATTAATTACTAATCAAAATTTTTACTAGGCTTGCTCTTCTTTTCATACTGTTTTTATTTTATGCGCATGCGTGTATGTCTCATTTGAACATTGTTGAAACGCATAGGCGTGTTACAGTATCACATTTCTGCGCATTAAACATTATGATGACCTTTTGAAAATATTTATTTGAACTGATAATCCATCATACACTGCTCTTCCCCTCGCCCCCGCACACACACAAGGCTCAAGGATTTCAACTTCTTATCTACACCTCTCCCACACCATTCATTTGTAATGGATGGCTTTCTGGCTTGAATCTTCCCGAGCGTGACATCACATTCCTGCGCATGCATGTATGTCTTCCCATTCATTTAGAAGTTAGTTCAAGTTTAAAAAATATATATATTTTTTTGGTTATCGACATGGGCTTGCATAACAATTCTGGATATTATGAGAATCAAGTTTTAAAAATATATATTATTTTCGGTTATCGACATGGGCTTGATAACAATTCTGGATATTATGAGAATCACGTTTTAAAAATATATATTTTTTTCGGATATCAACATGGGCTTGCATAACAATTCTGGATATTATGAGAATCAATCACTACTGTTGCTTTTTAATTCTACACTAGTCATGTACGTTCTTTATGAGATGGGTGACATAGTACTGTGATTTTTATTTGGGGGTGTGGGGATCAAAACATTATGATGAACTGTTGAAAATATTTATTTGAACTACAGGTAATCCATCATACAGCACTCTTCCCCTCCCCCCGCACACATGAGCAGGAGGGTGGCATGGATGGGACCTTCAACCTTCCATCACCAAGTGCACCCATTCCATCAGAAGCATATGTGTTCATGTATGCCATTGACGAGGATGACATGACAACCCCGTCAAGACCATGCCAGGAGACAACAGATAAGGCGACCAAGACAGGGGGAAAGCATCCTCCCAGACCACCTACCCTCGCCCGCTGCCACAAGCACACCCGCTCCCAGAAGCACACCCGCTCCCAGAAGCACACCCACACACGCTTGCATTGAGACGGTACCCGACATTATCTTGCGCGACCTGTCCCAGCAAGTCAGGGAGAAGTATAGGCTTGCAAGTGGTGGTATAGCCCAGAAACATGCCATGTACATCTTCAAACACCACGTGGGTTACAAGTTGTACTGCGGGTGGGCCCACAATGTCAATTACGAAGGGAGTCGCGTCAAAAATGCTCTTCCTGAAAATTTAAGAAAAACTTTTGTGGAGGAATTGCGGTGCTATTATTCCATTACCGATCATTTAATGAGAATCGTGAGAGACTCCATAAATGGCATTTTGCGGCATACAAGGCACCGTCCCCTGGAAGGACAGACTGGTGGGGATCGAATTCGCTGCGTGATTGTTCATTTGTTCAAAAGATATCAATAAATGTTTTTACTTAGTCCAATAAATAAAATGTTGATTCTATTAAATTGTCTTAAATAAATAAATGTTTTTACAGTACTTACAGTATTCCATACACCTGCAAATGTTTTTACTTAGTCCAATAAATAAAATGTTGATTTTTTTAAATTGTCTTTATAAATAAATGTTTTTACAGTACTTATTCCATACACCTGCAAATGTGTTTACTTAGTCCAATAAATAAAATGTTGATTCTTTTAAATTGTCTTTATAAATAAATGTTTTACAATACTTATTCCATACACCAGCAAATGTTTTTACTTAGTCCAATAAATAAAATGTTGATTCTTTTAAATAGTTTCATTGTGTCGCCTTTTATAACAAAATACAGTGTTTTCTAGAACATACTGTACAGTACTGTACAGTAAGTAATGGTTGGTTAATTACTGTAGTAAACACAAGAAATTAGCCTTTCAACAAGGTTCCATGAGGCATACTGTAGGCATGCGCATTGAATCAAAACAGTATTAAAACAATACATACAGTACTCTACAGGTATAGAATACACATACAGTAATGCATACTGTAGAAGAAATACATACTTTTTATTTTTGGGGTTTATTATACAGTATATAAAAAAGTATTGTACACTGTATGAAAACAACAGCATACTGTTTAAGGTTTTGTATAAAGCTCACAGTTATTCTATCCTAATCAATAAAAATGGCACAGCCACTAAATTTAGCAATGTGCAAGCATTGTTACCAAAAGCGATGCTGTACTGTAGTATCCATCGAATTCCCTCCATTTGCCGTTCTCCACCTGATGACAAAGTTTCTTTTCTGAGGAAAAATAAAAAAAATAAAAGTATTACTGGTACCGTACTGTACAGTATGTTATATTTTTCCATTATTGCTGATGATAAGATTGTTCTATATTTCAAAATATAAACCATAATGTACCATATACCATAATGTTTTAACTCCCAAAAAAAAAAAAATTGAATATTATTTAAATAGTTTCATTGTTTCATTGTGCAACGTTTTCTAAAAATGACAGTATTTTCAAAAACATACAGTAAGTACTGTATAACATTTCCCATACTGTAATGGTTGGTTAAAATTAGTCAGTCCCCGAAAGAAGTTCCCACAGTCCCCTCGGTCAGTACCCACAATAATTTTCTCGGGGGGCGTCTCTTGTTCACATACACGCATGCGCCTAAATGTGATGACACGCATATGCGTTTCAACAAGGTTCAAATGAGACATACAGCTGGCGCATGCGCCTAGCTGTCCACCAATTGTTCAGTATCTACTGTAGAAGCTGCTCAGCCAATGATATTGCTGGACGACATTTTTGCGAATTGAGACTAAAATAATAGAACTAAATAACCATAAGCAAAGCGATTGATGACAGGAGAATCGCCCGACTGTGCATTGATATTGATATTTCAAAAAAAGAATAAAATAAGGCAGCCGTACTCACCATAGACTTTGCCAATCGGTTGGCGCCGAGCCACTGCCACATGTCCCGTATTCTTGATTATACACGTAGTTGACAGGTGACAGTGGACATGCTATACCTGTAGTTGACAGATGATGAAGCTGGAAATCTTTTTGGTACATGCAAGCTTGCTGGTATCTGTATGTGAAATCCTGCTCAGGCTGCAGGTATCCAGGCGAGGACAGATTGCAAGGGTTGCCGGTCAGCAGGGTTTCACTGACGGTCGGACCGTTATTGGCGCTGGCGCTGTTCCATTGCTGGCCTGAGACAGAAGATTCTTAGATGGTTTTACCATGACCTTTGCCTTTTGAAGTCTCCATGATCAAAGATACTGGAAAAATATGGCGCAACACACCAATACCCTCCTCTAACTCCGGGTGCAGGATCAATACGAAAAACACACGGATCGATACATAACCTTTTTCTTATTGCACGCTTCCACACACGAGTATCTGGTGAAAATTTGTAAAAGTCATAATTTTTGATAAAATATTGATAAATTTCACCAACTGTGGCCATCTTATCATTTGCTGCATTAATTGCGGACCATATTAAATAAGCATACGTTAAATCGGACTTTTTGGACACGTACTGCGGCGGTGTACTCATCTCGGAACTCTGAACAATACTGTAAAACATCAGACACTGTGCATTGAGTTTTTAATATGAAACAAGTAAAATGATACAGTATTGTAACTTCTTCAGTACCAAGGTCAATTCACAATGGACCACTTTGGAATTTTTTAAACACCTGCAAGTCGACACATTACTGAAGCACATGTACAGTACTGTAGTGTACACATTAGAATTCATTACAATTCATGAATATCTGCCATCTGCCCGATACGCGATGAATTGCACCCAATTAAATTCGAACCATTATTATTAAACAGATCAACCGTGGGTGACGTCCGGCATGAATGCGGCATGAATACGGCATGAATGTGGCATGAACGGGGTGAAGCGCGTGGCATTCTGAAAAAGCCACCGCAAAATAACCGAGGAGTGTTAAAATAAAAGCTGCTGCGGCTGTACTTATTTACTCTGCACTATTGCAACTGGACTAACACATCTGTTTTTACTTAATTTATATATCATCTATATAATGCAGCCTAGGACATACTTGGAAACAAGATATATCAATGCGTAATTTAAGGTTCAAGTGCAACAATTGCCCTGGTAAACAAAAAAAATTGAAATTAAAAGACTTAAACATTTACATAAAACATAATAATTATTCATGTTGTTTCCATAATATATTTAAACAGGCTATAATGCTGATCATATAATGTATGTATTTAAAATGTGGCGAGACATACTGTCCTTGGCGTCACAGACAATCAAGAAAAACTCTGTGGCGCCGGGGGCACTGTCTGCATGATGGAGCTGTGGGGGTTCCATGCTTCTGATAATGATCCACCACAGCATTAATCCTTCGGTGATGCAACTTCTGCAGTCACGATACCTTGTGTGGCAGTGACACAGAGGACACTAAGCTTTGTTGCATCAGTATTCATATATTGTACCCTGAACACTGCAATGAAATGCACTTCTTTATTTTAAATAATGTTCACATTACAAAACACTCATTCTAAATACATGTACATTGACGTTCAAAACTAGAAGGGATTGAGTTTAGGATATTCAAGTATTCAGAGAAGGGTGCTCGACTCACCCCTGTTGATTACACAGTCATAACTTAAAGAAGATGAGTAGAGTAGCACATCAGTTTGTGATGAGATGAATATATGGTGGTTTAGTTAAATCAACATTTCGGTCCCTTACTAGACATTGGTTTAAATGTTTGTTTAATTAATCTCATCCTTATCTGGTGTGCTGCTCTGCTTATGTTTACACATTGCATAGACAGTGCAATGAATAGAGTCAATGGCTACTGATGTCTAAAGTAGGACAGAACTGTGATCTTGAGTGCTCTAATGTTTTTGGAAGCTTTGATCTGCCTGATTTGCCGGTTTAATTTCTAAATGTAAGTTGCACTGTATGAACACACATAATATGCATATTGCCTGTTATGTATGTTATTTAAACCTTTAATATGATATGGGTAGTTTGAGAATTTTACAAACCAAGTGAGAAAATGGTGCTAAATGCTCCATGTTTAATAATAAAAAAAAATTATTCCAGAGAATTGGAAAAATAATATAGTACATATGTGTGAGGTTTCACATGCTAGGACTGCATTATTCTGTGCAGGACCTCTCTAGGCAGCTACTGACTACACCAACTGACCTTCCAATACCTATAAGATGTTCCCTTTCACTGCAATATGGGCTTCACAAACATTTCTGCTACTGAGGAAGCTGGTTGTCACTCCTTGCTTTTAAAAGGATTAAAAAAATTAATAAATTGGCCCATTCCCCGGAAACTCGATGTTAATCAATACGAATAAAGTATTCAAAATGTTATAGGATTCTGAATGTCTGTTTGTAGCTTCATGGGATGAAATCGGTAGTTGTTCATTCCCTGTTCTCCTGTACTGACTAACTTCAATCATTACCTGATTCTGCTTCTGCTATAACGAATACCTGGTTTCTGACTTTGGCTTGCTTTTCCACTCTCCTGCCTAGCCACATGTGGCTCTTTCCGCACCTACATGTGGTTCTTCTCTGTCTGCAGGTTGCCGGGAGGACCTATCTCCACTGATCCGGGAGCGTATCAAAGCGGATGTCTTCGGAAGCCGAGGTCCAGGCATGCGTTTTATGTGGTAACATGTAACTAACATGTAATGCCTGAATGATTACGTTTCATGTACGTGCAATACCCACCCACATCAGAATTAGCACATTATGGGGGCTATGCATTAAGCTCAATGGCTTTGCGTTTTGATTTGGCCAAAAAGCAGGTTCGTTAAAAAGTGAGGCCGGGGACGCGATGCACTAAGGCCTTGAGGCCATTTTTTAACGTACCTGCTCAAAATAGCTCAAAACAGCCACAGCGTATAGTTTGCTTTTTTCCCCCCTGCTAGCGTTCTAGCCGCATGTAACATTTGGATGGAGATTTGCTATCTCCATGCAAGACTGTTACAGGCGATCGTACACTAAATAAAAACATTTTAATAATAGTGTACATGAGCAGGGGGTCTACTGAGCTGAGCCGCATTGGTTTCAGGTCCGAGGACCCCCTACTTCAGGAGTTACAGGCCCCGTTATGGGGTGCCGGTATCCCCTGCAGTTTAAAGCTCCCGCGTCACGTGACCGGATTATTTACATTTGTAGGGGATACCGGCACCCCATAAAGGGGCCTGTATCTCCTGAACGAGGGGGTCCTCGGACCTGAAACCAATGCGGTTCAGCTCAGGAGAACCCCTGCACATCTACACTAGTATTAAAACATACATAACAATAAACAATAATTCATTAACGTAGCGGCTATCCGCTATGGTAATGAAGCAGCATTAATGTATTTTAAATAATAGTGTGCGGGAGCAGGGGGTCCCCTGAGCTGAACCGCATTGATTTCTGCCTCAGAGACCCCCTGCTTCCCGAGTTACAGGCCCCGGTATGGGGCATCGGGTGCCAGTGCCGCCGCCATCTTTATAGCGTCCAAGATGCGACGTGGGCTCTATAAAGATGGCGTCCACACTGGCACCGATGCCCCAAACCGGGGGCCTGTAACTCGGGAAGCAGGGGGTCTCTGAGGCAGAAATCAATGCGGTTCAGCTCATGGGACCCCCTGCTCCCGCACACTATTAATAAAAATACATTAATGCAGCTTCATTACCTTAGCGGATAACCGCTAAGGCAATGAAGGGGTTAAGGCACATTAGCATGTTTATTGGGGACAATTGCCCCCAATAAACAACACACATCCCCCCCGCCCCCTAACACATACAGTACTGTAATGGGCAAAATTACTATTATCCACATATGGATAATAATGCATTTGCCCATTTTAAATACATATAAATTACAATAAATACAGTCAAAACATTTAACACTTACGTTTTACAGGCACCCACGATGAAGGCCGTCTTCATCCTCATCTTCATTCTGCCCATGCCTCTCCGGTGCTGCAAAACATGCACAACAATCACAATAGCCAATGTAATGTCCCCTAACCCCTTAATCACCATAGCAGTTATTAACTGCTACAGTCATTAAGGGGTTAACCCACCCTCACTCACCACTTGGGAGGCCTACATACCCTCCAACTCTAACCCCCCACCCCGTGAGGCCTTACCACCCTCACCCACTACCCACAAGGGAGGCCTATCCACATACCCTTGGGGCCAATACACCCCCCCCCCCAACAGCTACAGTACAATAATGTGCAAAATAACTATCATCCAGATATGGATAATATATTATTTGCCCATTATGAAACACATAAAACATCCACAAATCAAAACATGAATTTTTAATCTTAAAAAAAACACATTGCATGTTAAAATAAATACAGCAGCCATTGCAAATATATAAAAAAACAAAATGTAGCTACACAAATGTCTATGAAATGTCACACAATTGCATTGAGTGTGTACATGATGCAATTATTTAGCTAAAGGCTTCTTTATTGTAGTAAGATTAGAATGATGGTGGTTACTTTAAATTAGAATTGTTTTGGCAATGGTTTGGCTTTAGCAATTGAATAGGGAATTGTATAATTGATTTGTATTGTATTTTAATTGTTTAAGGAAATGGATTAATTGACTGATGCTAATTGTATTGATGTTGGTTAGTTTCTAATTGATTTTCAGGATGGCATTGGTGGTTAGGGGACATTGTTCATAGTGTATTTTATTGTTACATATATTTTGCATAGTGTTATATGATGCACTGATTAATTGCATCATGTACACACTCAATGCAATTGTGTGACATTTCATAGACATTTGTGTAGCTGCATTTTGTTTTTTTTTATATTTGCAATGGCTGCTGTATTTATTTTAACATGCAATGTGTTGGTTTTAAGATTCAAAATTCATGTTTTGATTTGTGGATGTTTTATGTGTTTCATAATGGGCATATAATATATTATCCATATATGGATAATAGTTATTTGGCACATTATTGTACTGTAGCTGTTGGGGGGGGGGGGGTGTATTGGCCCCAATGGTATGTGGGTAGGCCTCCCTTGTGGGTAGTGGGTGAGGGTGGTTAGGCCTCACGGGGTGGGGGGTTAGTGTGGGAGGGTATGTAGGCCTCCCGAGTGGTGGGTGAGGGTGGGTTAACCCCTTAATGACTGTAGCGGTTAATAACCGCTGTGGTGATTAAGGGGTTAGGGGACATTACATTGGCTATTGTAATTGTTGTGCATGTTTTTCAGCACCGTAGGGGCATGGGCAGAATTAAGATGAGGATGAAGACGGCCTTCATCATGGGTGCCTGTAAAACGTAAGTGTTAAATGTTTTTATTGTATTTATTGTAATTTATATGTATTTAAAATGGGCAAATGCATTATTATCCATATTTGGATAATAGTAATTTTGGCCATTACTGTATAGTATGTGTTAGGGGGGTGTATTTAGTTAGAATGGTTGTTTTTTATTTTTGGAGGTGCAACATTGGTACCGCAGGCCCGCGGGTACCCCGGGACTCCCGCGGGGACCCCGGGACGGCCGCGGGGACCCCCAGACTCCCGCAGGGACCCCCGCACTCCCACGGGGACCCCCGCTTGGTGATCCGGGGACCCTTGGACCCCCGCGGGGTCAGCCAGGGACATCTGCGTGACCCCCGGGCTCCGTCGGGACCCCCTGCTTTATGGGTTTTGCGCATGCAAAAATAAAAAGCCAGAATTTTTTCTAAGTCCAGATTTCTTTGCGTCTACTCTGACCTGACGTGTTCTAATCAACGCAACTTTCGCGTTTGCTAAGGTTGCCTTGCTTAGTGCATCCCGCTTAAGGGCAAAATTTCACGCAAACAGGGCTGCGATCGAGCAAAGTTGGACTTAGAAAAAATCCCTGAAAAAAGTCATTTTTAGAGCGCAAAGTGCCTGTTTGCGTTGCTTAGTGCATCGGGTTGAGCCAAAAATCACGATCGAAGAGCACTTTGCGCTCTAAAAGTGACTTATCTGAGCTTAGTGCATAGCCCCCTAAATATTTTAAATACACTATGAGTTGTGCGCTGTCTTTTTTTCTTTTTTAGTATCACCTTGGATGCTGAGTTATCTACATAAACAAGCTGCAGACACGTATATTCAATGAAAGGTTACATTGGTATCCAGTTGTCACTTCACTAGTGTTGATTCAGACATTTATAGACACTATTTTTTCACATTTTGTCATTATTCACTGTTTTATGTTAAGCATGTCATAATATTGGTATTGTTTACATTTTTATGCTTAGCAGTTGATATTATCAACTCACTTTTATTATTTAATTATTATTCACAATCTGTTTCGCGGTCACACTACTTTTTTACATTGGCTATTTCAAAGACCTGGTATCGATTCCGACTAGTCTAGATACTATGCTGTGTGCTCCCTATTCTGACCTCTGCTTGATCGACCACTCTGCTATTTACGCCTGCCCTGACTTTGTATAGCCTGACTACCCCTTTTGCCTGCTCCTCAATGAAGTCTCTGCGACCATTGCACCCCTGATCTCAGCTCCTGGCTCCCGCTTTCTGCGACAGCCCCAGGGGAATCTGAACTTCAGACTCTCTCCATGGATTTCCCCTTAAAACCATGATAATTTGTAAAGCCATAGAAAAAAAATTTCTATCCACCTGAAGAGCAATAGCAGGGATGCAAGAAATCTGTAATATGATGCAGTGCATTAAGGGAGCAATTACAACCTTATGGGCTGAACAAGCTGTTTGCCAATTCTCTGTCTGTACTTTGAGGCAACAGGTGATCCCAGGAGCTGTGCTGCATCACCCAGTGCTGTCTCCATATCCCATAGTTGCTGGGTCTGATTCATTTGCAGAGCCTTATGTACCCACTGTTGATACCCACTGGTGATCCCACTTCAAAGACAAATTTACCTCTCACAGATTCCCTTGCAGAGCCTGATGTAACCATTGCTGTTTCCTGGGCATCTGTATTGATGGATCCCGATACCCAAATACCCCAAGATACAAACTTACTACTGATGGCCAATCTAACACCAGAGAACTATGTCTTCACTTTGCCAGTCACTGAAGTGGCTATTTATTTCTGGACTATCCCTTGACAAAAATAGTGTACAGTATCTGAGCTTTTCATTGGGTCCCTAAAGTCACTGTCCATGCTTTCCTTTGTCCATTGACCAGATAATCTGTGGCAGAGCATTCTCATAAACATTTGCATCCTGAAAAGAATACATTTACACCATTAGAACTATTGCTTTATGATCCTTACCAACCCTTTGTGCTTCATAAATTGTACTCTGGAATTCCTACAGAAAAATTCATCTATCGGCCTTCTGACAATCTTTCAAGTCCTGTACCTGGTGCCCCAGCTTTGCTGCCACTCTGCATGTCCAATTATTCAGACTGTCATTATGAACTGGTATCTTTCTATAAGCAATTGGCTGAGCAGCAACTCATTGCTTGTGAGTTAGCGATGCCTATGATGTCTTTTGAGTCTTCCAATGATGGTATCAAATTTGAATCTTCTTAGGAAACTACTCATGGACAGCTGCTTTTTGTGTCTTAAAAAAAAGAAAACTACCAACAGCTAAATTTGCCTGTTTCATTCTGCATATCAAGATTTACAGAACAACTTATTTCTGTCCCAGAGGTGTCAGTTGACCAATGATTTCTTCAGTTTGATCAGCTTCATCTTTCAGATTGAACTGATGAATCAGTTAATACTTCTGAACTGCAGAACTCGTCATATTTGCCTTCATTGCAAGAACCATCAGAGTTGGTAGTCACAAAAAAATGTTTACGCTTCCAGTCTGCTACCCGTAAAAGACTCTTTGCTCTAAATCTCAGATTGCAAAAAAGAAAATCTGAGATTACTCTCAGACCCCCTCTGTTACGAGGTGCTGGAAGGTGATCCAACCACAACTTACACAAAGGAACTGAGCACTATCCTACAGAGAGGATTCTCTGAAAAGGTCATCAGTAAGAACAAACTGGACTACATTTTGATTAAAGCACCCAAAATCACAACATTCTATAGTTTGCCAAAACTTCACAAAAATAAAACTCAAAGAAGACCTATCGTGTTGGGGATTGGCAATCTCACTGAGTGGGCAAGTTCCTACGTGGACCAAGTACTCAGACCGTTCGTCATAACCCTACCGTCATACCTCAAAGACACAAAGGATGTCTTCAAAAAACTAGAGGGCATCGACATCAGTGAGGACACAATCCTTGTGAGTTTAGAAGTAGAGGGGCTATATATGAGCATCAGTCACGAATACGGAATAAATGCAGTTACCCATTTCCTAAGTACAAGAGCAAGTTGGCATACCACACACAACATCTTTGTCATGGATCTATTAAGATTCATATTAACAAGGAACTACTTCTTCTTCTGCAACAAGGTTTATCATTAAATAAGAGGCACCACGATGAGGACAAAATGAGCCCCCACTTATGCAAACCTCTACCTGGGATGGTTGAAATCCCAGGTAGTGTTTACAGAGGAACTGGAGTTATACACCGAGCATATTGACCTCTGGGTCCGCTACATCGATGATGTGCTCATGCTGTGGTGTGGCCCAGAGGGAACCCTAAAAGAGTTCATAGGTATCCTCAATAAAAACACGTATAACCTACACCTGACTCTAGAACATGACAAAAAGGTCATATGCTTTTTGGACCTCTGCATTTCAAGGGGCACGAATGGGACCGTAGACAAAAGTGTCTATAGGAAACCCACAGCCACTAAAAACCTCCTAGAGGCCACAAGCCACCATCCAAAAACACAGGCGAATGGAATTCCAACAGGCCAATTTCTCAGGATAAGGCATAACTTCAGAAAAGGGGGAAGGGAAACACAAAAATGAATGTGCACCCTAAAAGAATTCACTTATATGCACACCAAACTAGTGTAAAAATTAACTTTTAATAAATTCCTTAAAACATATATTACCAAAGTAATGTGTAATGTGAATTAAAAATATATTAAATCAGAATTATCTGGCATCCATGTCTTTAATTATTGTGTCGTGCTGTCCCAGATGTCCACTTAATATTGGTGGGATACAAAAGACAAAGGATGCTAGGAGTCAGGGTGTTAACCCCTCTGGAGCAACGATGAGACCCGGTAGTGAGAGTATATAGTTGTTCACAAGTGAGTGGCCAAATAATTAATTACGCTTCCTTTCTAGATGAGATCAGTGCGCATATGCAACAGCTGATAGCAATTGATTTTGTAATTAGGGTATTGAAGGGGTATAAAAGGGTTCAGACCTCTCTCCCCCAGTAAAATTTGTCCCTGAAGAAGCTCCTTTGCTGGAGGGAAACGCGTGTTGGACGCGCAATGTTGTCAGTCTCCTACTTGGAGCTGTTTTAATGTAGTGTCTGCAGTCTCCTGGCTTTAACTTTGCAGACCCTAGCAGTTAGTCGTTTATTTATTTATTTACACAGTTTGTGTGCCTGCTTTCCTTGCATTCTATGTGAGGTGCTTTCACAGTTATCTCTGTGCTTTTCACCCCAGCACTGCTGTGTCTGGCGGGTGTATGTTGCAGAGTCTGTAACATCATTACACTGTACGTGCTAGCTTTATTATCCAGGCACCTGCACCTTAACACACTAAGCCTTTATTGCAGTGTGCAGTGCTGGTCCATCTAGAAAGGAAGCGTAATTAATTATTTGGCCACTCACTTGGGAACAACTATATACTCTCACTACCGGGTCTCATCGTTGCTCCAGAGGGGTTAACACCCTGACTCCTAGCATCCTTTGTCTTTTGTATCCCACCAATATTAAGTGGACATCTGGGACAGCACGACACAATAATTAAAGACATGGATGCCAGATAATTCTGATTTAATATATTTTTAATTCACATTACACATTACTTTGGTAATATATGTTTTAAGGAATTTATTAAAAGTTAATTTTTACACTAGTTTGGTGTGCATATAAGTGAATTCTTTTAGGGTGCACATTCATTTTTGTGTTTCCCTTCCCCCTTTTCTGATTCACTTTTCAGTTCACAGTTTGCACCCATCTTTTTGATTACCTCACCTATATATTTGATTACATTATTCAATTGGTATGGTCCTGTGATCACTCCCTATCCCTCTGTTGTTTCTATAAGGCATAACTTCAGCACGGATTTGGAATTTGAGAAACAGGCCCAAACTATGTCTCAACGATTTCTGGAAAGAGGGTATAGCAGGAAAACAATTAAAAAAGCCTATAAGAGAGTGAATCACACAGCACGCAATCTACTCATCAAGGATAAAGTAAATGACCATCAGGATGAAGTGATTCACTTCATAGGCACCTTCAACAGAGATTGGCCACAGGCACGTGCCATACTCCAAAAACACTGGCACATCCTGAGAGCCAACAAATACATCAGTGGGGCAATCAAGGACTACCCAGCCATGGCAAGTAGACGGGCACAAACATAAGAGACATTCTTGACCACAGCCACTTCTCGGAAGTATCAACAAGGACCTGGCTATCACGAAAACCCACAGGATCTTTCACTTGCCATAGGTGCAAGGCCTTCCAATACATGAAGACTACGAAACAATTTACCAACTGGGACAAATCCAAAACCTACCAAATCCGAACTTTCATCAACTGCCTAAGTACTGGCGTAATCTATCAAGGAATCTGTGTTTGTGGTAAAATATATGTCGGGAAAACCAGACGCTGTCTTAAACAGCGGGTTCTCAAACATATCAGCATAATAAGGAACAAAGTGGACAAACCCCTGTCCCGACATGTCAACAACTGCCATGATGGTGAAACGAAGGCCATACAATTCTGTGGAATTGACCACTATGCTAGTGGCCAAAGAAAGGGTGACTGGGATACAGTCCTCCTACAAAAGGAGTCAAAGTGGATATACGTACTTGGCACCCTAGCACCCAAAGGCCTTAATTAGGGTTACGTGTTCACTCCTTTCATCTAACTGAAAGTCATCTTCCAAGACACTTAGTGAGTCAGTCTCTTCAGTGGACATTGTCTATAATGGTGCCCTTATCCATCATCTTGTGCACCAGAAGCTTGTAGATGTCTCTGCCTGTTTCATTCTGCACATGTTTTCTGCAAGTCCAGAGGAACAGAATTCCTAGACATGCAATCATCTTTCATATTTAAGGGTATCTCTGTACCCTCCTCAAACACTGAATATCTCTCAGTGTGTATGTAGACTATGTCACTTATAATAACAGTAGCTACAGCTAACACACAACTAAATACATCAACTACCCTCCTTCTAACTAGGGGCAAATACCCCTAGTTAAGCCTGACCACACAAGACTAAAGGAATGCGGAGGGCGTGCACGACAAGGAGGTGAATGGCAGCTTAGAGTGTGAGCTCCATCCCCTCCGGCGTTTCAAATCGATCTAACTCCAGCAAAAACACAGCATCTGCATAATCCAGAATCTGCAGAACGTGTCTAAATATACAGACATGGCATCAACTAAGACTTTAAGAAAAAAAACACAGCCGGTGTCTACTTATTTTAAGAGCAAAGAGGCTGCCAGGGCTGACATTCCTGAGTCTCCAGTGCAGACAGCATCAGCAGACCCAGAATTGGACCCCTCACCTGAAGAACCAGATGATATGGATGTAATGAGACGTAAAGACATGAAGGAGTTTTGCAGCAATATGCAACAATTCTTTAAGTCTGAACTTTGGGCACTTTGGAAGGATATGGACGCAATAGGGGAGCGTACAGCCGCTTTGGAATCCAGGGCAGATGAGACAGCTACATCCACAGCACAAACACAGACTCAAATATCCGCCTTAAAGGCACAGGTCACTTCCCTAGAGGATAAAATTGAGGACGCAGAGAACCGCGACCGGCGCTGTAACATACGGCTGAGAGGGGTCCCAGAAGCTATAACTGACCCAGAGGAATTCACTTCGAGGTGGCTGGAACATATATTCCCAGACATGGCTGCCAGAGACCTGGTTCTGGACAGATGCCACCGGGCGCTGAGGGGACGACCTCAGCAAGGAGACCCCCCGAGGGATGTGGTGCTTAGATTCCACTGTTACCGCACCAAAGAAGAAACATGCCGGATAGCAAGGGAACTGAAGGTAGTGGAGTTTGAGAAAATAAAATTCCAAGTGTATCAGGATCTGTCACCTGCCACGCTAGCAAAAAGGAGAGCAATGGCCCCAGTTACCAGAATGCTACGAGATCAAGAGATTAGATATCGCTGGCTGTTCCCATGTGCCCTCATGGTCTTTAAAAACGGAGTGGCACATATCCTCAAAAATATGGAGGACACTGAAGGATTCCTTAGGAGGGTCCTGGGTTCAACACAGAGTCCCCCTCGCCATGCGGCGGCTAAAGATGGAACCCCCGCGCAGCCATGAGCTAACCCACAACTGATGCACTGAGCCCTGCATGAAAGACCCTCCACTAGCCACAACCACCGGAATCTACTATTTGGACCAACCCCAACACTGCCCCTCATGCCCTCGGGACCACTTGGGACCCCTACCGCAGCCCTCACCAGTTCCTAGAGAGGGGAATCAGCGCCCTACAACCCAGCAGGTCCTACTTACGTTTTTTGCCCGGCAGCCATCTTCCCTTGCTCCTTCCCTTGCTCCTTCCCCGAGGCGCGTGGGAACTTCACAGATCTTCACGGGCTTGTCCAGTGACATCATCACCCCGCGCCGTCTTCCCGTGAGAGCTGGATCCCAGGCGCCTGCGCAGTAGAGGGAGAAAGCGGAGGCACCTGCTGCCCTCACCATGATGGCTGCCGAGGAGTGCTGCCACGCTCGGGACCTCCGGCACCTGCGCAGAAGAGGGAGGAAGCGAGGGCGCTTACTGCCCTTCCCAAGATGGCCACCGAGGAGCGCTGCCATGCGCGGGATCCCGGCGCCTGCGCAGAAGAGGGAGGAGGCGCTTGCTGCCCTCACCAAGATGGCTGCCGAGGAGCGCTGCCACACAGAACGAGGAGGCTGGCGGGGGCACAGACACGGAGAAGCTCTAGACACGCTAAAAGGGAGTGTGCATAGCAGCCTCTGCTCGTGCCCATGCCCCAGAACTGTGGTCTACACACAATAAAAAGGATCTAAGGGAAAGGGAGGGGGGGTGGGAGGAGGAGGAGGAGAGGGGGGGAGGAGGAGAGGGGGCGGGAGGAGGAGAGGGGGGGAGGAGGAGAGGGGGGAGGAGGAGAGGGGGGGGAGGAGAAGGGGAGGGGGATGAAGAGAGGGGGTGGGGGAGGAAGGAGGAGAGGGGATGCATATGTACACACTCAATAAAAAGGATCTAAGGGAAAGAGGGGGGTGAGGGGGGGTGGGGGAGGAAGGAGGCGAGGGGGGTGGAGGGGGAAGAGGAGAGGGGATGGAGGAGGAGGAGAAGAGGGGGGGTGGGAGAGAGGAGGAGAGAGGGATGGGGGGAAGAGGTGGAGTGGGGGGGAGGGAGGAGAGGAGGAAGAAGGAGAAGGGAGAGGAGAGAGGAGGAAGGAGAAGAAGGAGGGGGGAGGAGGAAGGGGGGCGGCTGGTTGGGCTCCCACACACAGAAGCCAATCCCACCACAGGGTTCATTATATAAGGTTTTAAAAAATTACTTGAGCCCCACGACCACGGTCTGGAGAGACTATGCCTATCACTCCCTATAAAGCGCTCTCTGGGATGCTTGACTCCCGGCCTGAGACACCAAGGTGCTGGGCACGGGAGCCGCTAAGATGCTGAACAATGTAGCCTCTGGATGTATATAGATAGCGCAGGCATAAGCGGGCAGGGGGGCAGGTTGTTTCCGCTACGTCTGTGGCACGCACGCAGAGGGATCTCTGCATAGGGCTGCTAGACGATATGCAACTCACAATCTAAGGGGGGATAGGCTCGTTGGGGGGTATAGACAGACTGCCGAGGGATAATTACTTGTTATGTTGGGCTCGGATTCACGGAGGGCATGGTACATTTGTTCATCAGTGTAGATATCCTCATACACAGTAGAGTTACCCAGAAGAAAAGGGCCACTATGGACATGATCATCTCAGACTTGAGGTCTATGAGTTAACATTCTCCAAGGAACTAAGTAGATGGCCTCCAAATGGGTGACGTGGTTCAGGGAGGGAGACAGAAGGTTAGACAAAGGGCAAAGTTTTTCGTTATGTTTGGGAGGTGTTTATTGATATGCAGTTTCTGTTCCAGTTTCCATCGTTGAAGAGTTTAACGGAGTTACATATAGTAGCTGATTATGAAAAACACGCCGGCGGGATCCCCCGTATTGGCGTGCATGCGTTTCCACTTACGATCCTTGAGAAAGAGGGATCGCACACAAGTCCCAGGGAGGTCGGGTCCCAGCAAGACGGAGAGATCCCTCTATAAGACTGGACCAGGAGACCAACCCCATGGGCGCAAGAGACACACTCGGGGGCTCCCGAGGTGGATTCTTGTTTTTTTATTATTTGATGTCACTGCCATGTTGATGTTATATATGCATGTTATTTTTTGTTTCCTCCCTACTGTTTTTACCTACATGTGGTCCCCCATCCCCCGCCTTCCCACCCTCCCTTCCCTCCCTCTCCTCCCATCCCCCCTCCCCCCCTCTTCCTCCCCTCCCCCTCCCACCTCTCCCTCCCTTCCCCTCTCAGGGGAACATCAGCCACACCGTCAAAACACACAACAGATGGTACAGATGCGTCTCAGCACTACGGACAGGGCATGCTCCAAGGATGGAATCTTGGGTGAGTCCAAAGATTTCACGAAGCTATCCCACACACACATTAATAAATGGCGTTGATACTTATTTCCCATAACATACAGGGCTTTAACAACCCAACCAAACAGAAGTTGGCCTTTACAGACTATAAAAGGAAACACGCTGAAATCCTTTTTCTACAGGAGACACACTTTAGTAAATCAAGTGCCCCTAAATATCTTGAGAAAGATTTCACCCAGGTTTTCACATCATCAGCAGCAGTCAAAAAACAGGGGGTAGCTATATTATTCCGGAACAGCATTCCGTTCGAGGTGCAGTTAAGTAAACGTGATACGGATGGTAGATACATTATTGTTGTAGGTACAATTAGGGGGCAGAGAATCACGTTGGCTTGCTTATACGCTCCCAGCGAGAAGAACACGATCTTTTTCGATAAGTTTTTCAGAACCCTGAACTCAGTGGCCCAAGGGAGCGTCGTGCTCGCGGGTGACTTTAACATAGTCATGCAACCGCACCTGGATAGATCAGGGGTTGTAGGTCAGTACAACAAAGGAGCGGGTGTATCTTTGCGCCGGGACCTCAAGACCAACCAGTTATCAGATATATGGAGGGAATTACATCCGGCAGACAGGGATTACACCTTCTTCTCTCACCCCCATGGCTCGTACAGCAGAATTGATTACTTTTTTGTGTCCTGTCAACTGGTTCCTAAGGTTACCCAAGCAGGGATCCATGATATTTCATGGTCAGACCATGCGCCAATAGAGCTAAGGTGCAATAATATCCGAACTGATAGACCTGGGACGAACTGGAAACTTAATGAATCAATCTTAAAAATACCCGAAATATGTGATGTTATTGGCAACGAGATTGACCAATTCTTCAATATCAATACGGGCTCTGTTGACTCACAGCTTGTCCTATGGGAAGCCCATAAAGCAACGTTACGCGGCACGTTAATAAATATCACAGCCAGACGAAAGAGAGAAAGAGAGTCCAAAATTATTAATCTCCAAAACAAATTACAGACTTTCTCCTCTAACCATAAAAAGAATTTAGACCCCAAAACCTTACAGGAGGTAAAAGATGTCATTATTGAACTTAACATGCTACTAGCTTCCAGAGCTGACAATTCACTGAGTTGGTCAAAGAGAAAATTTTACGAGAAAGCGAACAGGCCGGATACAATGCTGGCCCGCATGCTAAAGGACAGGCAAGCTAAGTATAACATCCAAGCTATACGCTTAAAATCTGGTACCCCCACGTCTAATCCTCAGAAAATTGTAAACTTCAGGTTTCCGGTTAGGGTGAGACGCACCGGTGACACGCACGCCTGCCGAGGCAGAGGGGGGACAGAGAACAGCTCACTCATTGCTGAGATCCAACCTGTGTGATCTAAACGCTTGTTACCTTTTAAAACCATGTGAGTGTATTACACATATACTTACTTTTAAAGATATTTTGTACAGTCTGCACTATGTCCGTTTTATTATTCACTTAAGGTCTCCAGCACTTACCATTCCACTTACCTGTCTGACGGTCAAACGGGCTGACACACATAAAGAAACCTTTATGGGAACATTGCTCACTCTACACTTGTGAGTATCCAGCACACTGCACCTTGATATTTATCACATATAAATCACAATACTGCACCATCAGGGAATTTTCTTCTGTTTTTTACATGACATTGTGCTTCCTGATGATCTTCACTTCTTCACTGTCCACGGGATCGAGAGAACGACCCCACACCTGGTTAAGCAGCATTAATTCATGTTTGTATACAGTAAGTATCACATTTTTTCACATATGTGTCTATAATTTTGGAGCGCCACTTTTTGATATATTTGCTTGTCACTTGTGTGTGGGGCCGCCTTCTGAGTTATATATATAATTACAGTTCACAGTCATTACTTGTACTTGTTCATAAGCTGTCTGTACACAGCAGTGTGTTAATAGGCCAACTGTCCTATCGCAGTGCAGGGATCGCCTCAGCGCTACCAGACAACACAGCCCATAGTGCAGAGTTAACATCTGGTTCATCGGGGTAACTATAGGTCACTTGTACCGTGCACACGTGGTTAAGGCTTCCAGCCACCAACCTAAGGACAGTGTAGGTCTAATACAGAGATCTACAGTATCTACTACCCTTAGGTGAGACATACACAGGCAGAATATATATAATATCTATGATTATGTCACAGTAATATAACATTCACTATAGTCCAGAGACACCAAAGGTTACTACAGGTCAATCTTCTATGACCTACTGCCCATGTGTCTAGGCTAGCTGCATTACCTACTATAGCCCTCAGCATTAAGGGTTAACTAGGTGGCCTTCTGCCCCACTGCAGCACGGTCTGCCTACTGCTCATGTACTAACATGCTGTGAACAAAAACATTACTGACTTACCTTGAAAGACACACAAGCTAACGTGAATGAAACAAGACACTCTAAATAAAGCTTTATTTTCATTTGTGTTATGAGATTTTAATGAACTTGTACTCATATCCCCAGGGAACAACAAGGATTTATGTACTCTGCTCAACAGCAAAAATGTCCTCCTTGATCTACATGTTAACCACACCCTTATAAGGGAATGCTTTGATGTGGATACCTTATATATCTATGGTTACCCACTAGTATAATCAAGATCCTGAGTACACTGCACTCAGCATTAGGATCCAACACACATTTAATTTGTCATTTTAAAACCCAATTTTTTAGTTTGTGGTTACAATAAATTTAAGTTTTAATAATTACCACTTTTCATCAGAGCGTGAGTCTGAGTGCTTATTTTGGGTCACTTTCTCTTCTGTGTCGACATCGCTATATACCCAATAGCACCACGCACACACATATTTAGCAGTAGCGGGGGCTCCCTACCATTGTCAATTTGCTCTAAATCTGTAATCTGTAAGAGACAATCTCGTTTCAAGTCTGCAATCCATCAAAGACTGTCTCGCTTCCAGTCCACTATCTGTAAGAGACGATCTCGCTTCAAATCTGCAATCCATTAAAGACTGTTGTCTCGCTTCCAGTCTGCTATACGTAAGAGACGATCTCGTTTCAAGTCTGCAGTCTGTAAGAAGCGCTCCCGCTCTGTGTCGTTTATCCGAGAGAGGCACTTTTTCTCTTCTATGTCTCAAAAATAGCAAGTACGTGATCTGTGGCAAATGAAAGAGTTCCATACAGAGTTTCTGAATAAAGCTTGTGCCGCTCTCCCTAGAAGAGGGGGTAATATGAGATTTCACATGCTAGAGCTGCGTTATTCTGGAAAGGCCATCGCTAACTCCAGCTTGCTCTTCCACTCTGCCTATCCTGCCTGCCAGTGCTTCACAGCAAGCTTGCTACCCTGGAGGCAGGTTGTCTTGTTCTCTGTTGCATTGAAGCTCCCAGATTTGCTGCTGGCTATTTCAAAGACCTGGTATCGATTCCAGCTAGTCTACTTACTCTGCTGCTTTCTCCCTGCCCTAATCTCTGCTTGATTGACCACTTTGCTGTTTACCACCTGAAAAAGGACCCAGTCTTGCAGCACTCAATCATTCGGAATGTAATGTTGTAAATTTAAAATATACTTTATTAATAACCTTGAATAAAAAATAGGGTGTTAAAACGTAATTAAATGATAATAAACAGCTCGTGACTGTATCCTTGATACCCCACCTACGGTAAGGTGGGTAGGTGTAAATAGAGTCCCTAATGAATATTGGGGATCAAACGCTACGGATAGTAGCTACCTAGAAATATAGGAAAAAGGGGCCTCTGAGAGCCCACTTGAAGACACTCTCCTTGCGAGTATATCCAGGCGTATGGTACGCACTAAATTGATACACTGAGGATAGGTACAGTATTGTAGTATGGCATAATGTGCGCTTGGTTAGACCTATGTGATGTCTGTCCCTGATATAAATATGCACTGTGTGAGTCAGGTCTATGGTAAGAACCTGTGTAGCCCCCACTGTTGATCATAGGTGCAGACTCATGGACACACTACGTAGAGAGATACAGGATAGTATGGCATTGGCTAAAGCATAAAGTAATCCTATAGACACCTAAACTGTAGGTGAGGTAGGTTGTTAAAACACCTGTTGGTAGCAGTTGATACAGTGGTGCTATGCATATGTTGTTAACCAGGGTAAACCTTAACTCGTATCAATATAGGTTGTCAATGTTATCTGCTGTTGCTGCCCAATGGACGCTGTAATAGGAGCCAGATGCAGATACTAGGTATATATATGCAAATACCCTTACGTGAGCGTGATACTGTGCTGCGCACAAAGGGTGAATAATGGCATAGAGGCAACCTCCAACGTGTCTGCAGTGGCACAGGAGGGTTTGCACTAATCAGTAAATGTGATATTGTAGGCTGTAACCCCCTGCGGTGCTGTTCAGCAGATAATGGGTTAATGTATAGTAGGAAAGCCAAATGCTCAGCTCAAAAGAGTGGGGTGTAAGGATGGTTGAACCTGGGTTTAGTTTGTGAAACCCATATACGCACCACCCTCCCTCTCAATGATTAGCTGACCTGTATCTGTAACCAAGTGAAGGAACTAACTTATAACGCACAGTCCTCTACATCAGCGCTGATCTTGGTTATATCAGCGCTGATGTGCTCGAGGACTTGCCTGTCTGAAGGTGAGTAACTCAATAGCCCCTCAGGCTGGAGGATCCCGCGATAGTGTTGTATAGCGCGATCCCATGTAACATGCACAGGCAGGGAAGCTTAGGATATATACAGACGCTGATAAATATCAGAATGCTGCTGCATTTTAAATAAATTAGCTTCCCGCGTGTGTAAGAGGTAGATGGCCAATGCGCTTTTCACGTAGTGAACGCTTCTTCAGGGCACGTAGGATTACTTTATGCTTTAGCCAATGCCATACTATCCTGTATCTCTCTACGTAGTGTGTCCATGAATCTGCACCTATGATCAACAGTGGGGGCTACACAGGTTCTTACCATAGACCTGGCTCACACAGTGCATATTTATATCAGGGACAGACATCACATAGGTCTAACCAAGCGCACATTATGCCATACTACAATACTGTACCTATCCTCAGTGTATCAATTTAGTGCGTACCATACGCCTGGATACACTCGCAAGGAGAGTGTCTTCAAGTGGGCTCTCAGAGGCCCCTTTTTCCTATATTTCTAGGTAGCTACTATCCGTAGCGTTTGATCCCCAATATTCATTAGGGACTCTATTTACACCTACCCACCTTACCGTAGGTGGGGTATCAAGGATACAGTCACGAGCTGTTTATTATCATTTAATTACGTTTTAACACCTTATTTTTTATTCAAGGTTATTAATAAAGTATATTTTAAATTTACAACATTACATTCCGAATGATTGAGTGCTGCAAGACTGGGTCCTTTTTCTTTTGTATGATATTATCACGTCTCCATCCAGTCAGCACCTCATTGTGGTCTAACACTAGCTGTGCGGGTTCCTTTTGCGTGTGTTTACCACCTGCCCTGACTTTGGATCACCTGACTACCTCTACTGCCGGCTCATCCCTCAACTCTCATCTGACTATCGCACCTCTATTACAGACTTCTGGTTCCAGCTACCTGCAACAACCCCAGGTGAATCTGCACCACATACTCTCCCCATATATTTCCCCTTGAAACCCTGATAATATGTTTGTTACTGTACATTTGTCTCATTATAGTTTGTTCCAGTTTCTGCACATAGCTCTCGGTATGTAATTTGTATTAAAGATAGAGCACACCATAAAAAATACTTTTTGTTCTTTAGTTCAACACATGATTCATCTTGTTTAAAAGTTGTTTTTGTTATGAATATTAAAAGAAAATATTTAACAATATTAAAAAAGGGATAGCAGAGAGTTGTAGTAATTTATAACACAGGGCTATCTGGTTTAACATAGCTGTCGGTGTACACAACTTTCTGCTCATACTAAATAACAGAAAGATACAACATAACTACATCATCTATCAGAAAAAATACCTTTAACACTTGTGATCATTGCTAAAGAAGCAAAACTTAATATTGAAATCATTCCCCGTTGCCAAATGATCGCATTCACAGGTAAGTCATAAATGACATCACAGGAAGTCACAGTTGGACAGCAGTGAGTTGCAGAATACCATGAAGTTCATTACTCTGAATTACATAGCTCAGTTAATTTATCGCTATCAAGGGCTTTAATGATAACCTCATTTCTTTTTTTTTTTTAACTTGTCGTTTTTATTGGTTTTTCTTATAGGTTACAGTCATAATACATTGCAGAAACAGTACTGTATCATACAATTTCAGTATCTTATATGTATGTCAACTGTGAAACATTCATATTCAATCATTTTTGACGGTATATAATAAAAATAATAAAGAACCAGAAATAAGGGATGGTAGGGAGGGGAGGGGAGGGGAAGGGAGGGAGGGGGGGGGGGGGGTTGGAATGCCACGGTACCGCACCTAGTCTTCGATGCCACCTTGTTCTCCTCAAGTTCATGGGGCGCATCCTCAATACGCCTGGCCCTGTGTATTTTGAAGTTGTTTGAAGTCCCCCGAGGCTCCTATTTGTTACTGCATCATAGGAGAACGCATTTTCTAATTATCAAAGCAATATTGAGGTTTTTTCTTCCCCTGGGATGTCTGTCTGTGCCAGCCATGGTGTCTAAACTTTTAGGAAATTTTCACCAGTGTCATTAACTAAACTCATAAATTTTTCCATCTGGCAGACAAACCAAATTCTGTTCCGAATCTTGGGGATTGATGGAATTTCACATTGTTTCCATAATGCTGCGATCTCGCACCTCACCGCGGTTGCAAAGTGAGCAATAAGTTTGAGATCTACTTTTGGTATTCCCCTGTGAGCTCTACCTAATAGGAAGAGCCCTGGGTCGAATGGTATTTTGAGGCCCAAAATCCTCTCTAGCCAATCTTTGATTGCATGCCATAACGGTGCTAGTCGAGGGCAGGACCACAGCATATGTAACAGATCCGCGGGATCTCCGCATTGCCGTGGGCACAATGAGGACTATCCTTTGGTAAATTTTGATAGTTTGAGTGGGGTCAGATACCACCTCATCAGGACTTTATATGTGTTCTCCTTTAATGTCGTACATATTGAGCTCTTGGCCGCTGCTGTTGCTATTTGGGTCCATGTTTCTTCGTCTAGAGTCTCGCCTAGGTCTGTTTCCCATTTTATCATGTACCCTAATTTCTGGGAGACCTTGGCGGCAGAACCGACTACTTCTCTATACAACTGCGATGTGAGTCCCTTAGTAGTTGTCTCTCTGAGACAGAGCTTTTCAAATGTCGTCATTTGGGGGTGTGGGTTAGTTTTATTATAGAATGCTCTGATCTGGAGGTACCTAAAAAATTCAGAGTGGGGGAACTTTTTGTCTGATCTAATTTGGTTGAATGTTATAATTTTGTCTCCTCCCTCCAGATCCTTTAGTCTTAAGATATTATTGTGTTTCCACGGTAAGAAATTTGCACTATCCATACCTGGAGCAAAGTGCGGATTCCCCCACACGGGTGTCATCAGCGTGTTTTTAGTAGTGAGGCCACATTTAAATTTGACTGAATCCCAGATTGCTAATGAATTGGTCATTGAGGATAGCGGCTGATGTATAGCTTTTAATCTCGCTATTTTTGGGGTCCATATTAGTTGTCTTAGATCCAATGGGGAACAAGTCGTGCTCTCCAATGCCACCCATCTTTTCAAATCGGGGTTTGTCTGCCATTGAGAGATTTGACATAATTGAGCCACTCTGCAATATGATACCAAGCAAGGTATTGCCAAGCCACCTTCTGTCGGTTGTTTCAATAGTGTTTGTTTGTTAATTCGTGCCTTTTTGCCCCCCCATATAAATTTGGATAAAATGGCTTGTAACTTGTTAATTTCTGTCAGATTTATGGGTACTGGGAGTGTTTGAAACAGGTACAATATGCGTGGGAGTAAATTCATCTTTATGCTGTATATTTTGCCTATCCATGAGATGTTGAATTTTGACCAGCGCCTTATATCTTCTCTCAGGGCTCGAATGCGCTTGGGGTAGTTAGCGTTGTAAATTTCCTTAAAGTTACGGGTGATAAAGACCCCAAGGTACTTGATTGCCTTGTTTTGCCACCGGAAGTTAAAATTAAGTGATATAAGTTTTTCATCTGCTTTCGGGATCGTGACATTCAAGGCCTCTGATTTTGATTGGTTTATCTTGAACCCTGATATTTTGTTAAACTTATCCAACAAGCTGAAGAGATTGTGAAGAGAGGTGAGGGGCCTGGACAATACCAGAAGGACATCATCCGCATAGAGAGCTATTTTATGGACTTGGGAGTCTATTTCAATCCCTGAGATATCCGGGTTTTCTCTGATTTGAGCCGCTAAAGGCTCCATACACATGGCGAAGAGCAGGGATGAAAGGGGGCATTCCTGTCTTGTTCCACTCCTGATTTTGAAAGGGTCTGAGGGGAAGCCTTGGTGGATAACTCTGGCTGTTGGGCCTGCGTAAAGCGACTTTATGGCCATGATTAAGTTACTATCGAATCCAAATGCTCCAAGCGTGTCTTTTAAGTATGCCCAGTCGATCCTATCAAAAGCCTTTTCGGCATCTAGACTTAACACCATAACTTTTACTTTGTTGGCATTGGCTATTTCTAGCAGATAAATGATTCGTCGGATGTTATCGGCCGCTTGTCTATCTTTAACAAAGCCGACTTGATCTGGGTGTATCAGTCTAGGTAAGATCTGACTTAATCGATTGGCAATTAATTTAGCATAGATTTTGATATCTGTGTTAATGAGTGAGATGGGCCTATAACTCTTACAATCTAGTGGGTCTTTTCCTGGTTTATGGATTATTGATATTGACGCTTGGAGCATATGTTCGGGGAAGGGGCTTCCTGCTAGTACCGCATTAAACATTTTGAGCAGGTAGGGAGCTAATAATTCATTACATTTTTTTGTAATATAGTCCTGAGAAGCCGTCTGGCCCCGGTGCCTTCGATGCCTTTAAGTTGTCGATTACTAGAGAGACCTCTTCTAGTGTAAACTCTCTGTCCAGGTACTCTCTCTCCTCATCCGTCAGCTTCGTCAGCTTAGAGCTGGCTAGAAAATTCCCACGAGCTCTGTCAGTATGAGGATTATGCGCTATTTTATCTCCGTTGTAGAGATTCTCATAATATGATTTGAATTCCTCCACTATAATTTTAGGTTTTCCGGAGATAATGCCTGATTTCCTTCTAATAGCTTGGATATTATAATTTGGGGTTTTGTATCTTAATTTGTTTGCAAGCATAGTATCTGGCTTGTTCGCCTTTTCAAAAAACATCCTCTTTGACCAGTTCAATGAAGTATCAGCCTGGGAGGTTAACAACAGGTTTAATTCAATTTTTACATCCTTCAGTTTTGTTAGGATACTTGGCTGATTGGTTAGTTTATGATTATCTGAGAGATGCTTTAGTTTAGCTTATAGTGATCGGATCTTAGCTTCTCTTTCTTTTTTCCTCTTTGACGCCAAACCAATAAGAACCCCTCTCAGAGTCGCCTTATGGGCCTCCCACAGGGATAGCTGGGAGCTCACTGAACCGGCGTTGTTCTTAAAATATTGTTTTATTTCCTCTGCAATTAATTGAGAAATTACCGGATTTTTCAAGAGGGATTCATTCAGTTTCCAGTTTTTTCCAGGTCTATCTAGAGATAAATGTGTGCACCTTAGCTCAATAGATGCATGATCTGACCATGAAATATCATGGATCCCAGTATGGGAGATCTTTGGAACCAGTCTACTAGAGATAAATAAGTAGTCGATCCTGCTATATGTCGAGTGTGGGTGTGAGAAAAATGTATAATCTCAGTCTTGGAGATGTTGCTCCCTCCAAATGTCTAGGAGATTATTCTTTTTTAGGCCCATTGGCAGAGCATTTAGTATAGCTTTGGAATAACGCTGTGGTGGGCCCGATCTATCGAGTTTAGGATTAAGGGTGGTATTAAAATCACCCGCTACTATTATTGGACCTTGTGCGACTTTATGTAGCTTGTTGAAAACTATTGTGAAAAATGTTGTGTCATGGTTATTTGGGGCATATATTGATGCTAATGTGAGTATTTGGCCATTGATTGATTCTATTTAGATTAAGTATCTGCCTTCTTTGTCCTTAATTATCTTATCAACCTGAAATGGACATTTATTATGGAAGATAATCTCTACCGCTTGTTTTTTCTTGGTCGAAGATGAGGTGTAAAATTGCCGGAAGTGTTTGTCCCAGTATTTTGGTGCACTGGTAGTACTAAAATGTGTTTCTTGGATAAGTATAATATCTGCCTGTTGCCTCTGGTAGTCCGCACATGCCACCTTCCTCTTGCCAGGACTATTCAAACCCTTTACATTATGGGAAAGAATGATCAGCCCCATGGTGAGGTGTCGAGTTGAACTATTACAAATGCTATGTGTAGGGTGTGCTGTGGTGGAGTGCGATTTACCTTCTCATCTTTTGTCCATGTCCTGGAGGAGTCCTTGGCGTGGATTCCAGCACCAAGCGGGTCTCGTGGCGAACCAGCGGGTGGGAGGGGGGGGAAGAAAAATAACAAATAACAACAACAGAAACAACTGTGGAGATCCATCTAAGGCCGATGACCTTTTTGGATCTCTTGCCTTTGAGAAAGCATTAGATTTATAAGCCTCTGTAATCATTGTGTGGTTGCCCAGCCTAATCCGGGCATGCTCATCCCTAAAGACTTTGTGGTATGTTCTGTGCTTAAACAGGACATACTGTTGCGGCCACATAGCGGCAGCCAGGTAAGGGGGAGACCCCCCTTCGGCTCTGTTGAAAATAGTAACTGGTACAAACTATGTAACTCTAACTGAAGAATGAATAAACTGTTCCTAACGTTTCTTTTCCTTTTTTTTTCTTTGTGTGTGTGTGTATATTTATCCGTTTGAGACAGGGGTAGCCTATGGTTTGTTGGGTAAACTGCTATCAACTTTCTTAACTGTGACACACCATATTTGTATCAGCGTTGGTTGTGTGGAAATTGGACTATCCCTCTAGTGCACTGATGGTAAACCGTCCCTTTTATAAACTATCTAGTTAGGTGTAGTAGGGAGAATTGGCATCCTCTGGTGCATGCAATCTATCTCCACCTCATTGTGTTGTGTGCTCTAATTGTGCTCTGCTTGTGTCTTGCAGTCTTTTATACAAGTAGGAGGATGTCCCATTATCTTGTCTATCTCCTATTTATGCTGTGTGGCATGCTTGACGTGTCCTCCCTTTATGCCTCTCTGTACCCACCAAGTAGAGCAAACGTAGGTCTCCCCCCCCCCACCAAACCCACCACCCCCCAGTCCACCCAAGCCTCAGGGAGCTGCCAGTGCCTTCATTGAAGCCCTGCATCATTATCTTTCTTCCTCGTCGTGGGCAGCTGTGCTATATCGCCGGTGCATGTGTGCTGCTCCCGCTGTCATTCTCAGTGCTAGCACCCGCTTGCGTCACCAAGATCAGCTATATGCAGGGTGGGAGAATGGAGGGCAAAGGAGGGCAAAGGAGGTGGAGGGGCCCGTATGGTGCATGCTGCGACGGTCTCCCCACAGGAACATTATCCAGGCTCACCGCAGGTTCAAGGGGACGCTGTTTTTTGTTTTTTATTATTGTCTGTATTAATTTTTCCGTTCAGGGACACCAAGATGGCCGCCATTCCTGGATGAAAGATTGAATTACCCAACTTTATTGCTGCCTCTCGCGGACAAACGGACAGTCTAGTGGCAATGCCCTTTTAAGACTTAATTGGTCTTTGATGGACATCAATTAAGGGACTTTTCCTGTGATTTACTTCTTTGGTGCGTCACTCTGTTCCAGCCGGGCTTGAGGGAAGACGTCTCTGTTTCACTCAGGTCAGTGTTTTTTCTTTTTAGGCCCAGCTTTTGCAGGAACCGGTCCTGGTCCTCCAGGTTTCGCAGGGTATGAGCTGTACCGTTTTTTAGGACACGGAGACCGAAGGGAAAAACCCAACGGTACCTTATGCCCTTGTCTCTCAATAATCTGGTTACCAGCATAAGGGTCTTCCGCTTGAGCAGGGTAGTGGGTGCAAGGTCCTGAAAAATCAGGCGTTTGATCCCTACGAACTCTACATTGCCAGAGGCTCTAGCAATTTGGCATACTGCTTCTTTTATTTTGAAATAGTGGAGCCGTACTATGATATCTCTTGGAGGGTCATTTGGCTGAGGTTTTGACCTGAAGGCCCGGTGGCATCTGTCAAGATGCAGGTCTGATTCTGGCTTATCCGGGAATAGGCTTGTCAGCCATTTTGTGACAAACTCCTCAGGGTCAGCAAACTCCTCAGGGACACCTCGCACCCTGATATTATTACGGCGGTCTCGGTTTTCCGCATCCTCCTGCTTGTTAGTGAGATCGTTGATTTGTGCTTGCAGGTTGGCTGTGCTTTTCTCATTTTTGCGCATCGTTTTTATTGTGGAATCCAGCCGCGTTTCTAGTTCATCAGTTCTGGCACCAATGCAGTTTATGTCGCGCCGTAAATCTGAGAGTTCTTTATGCATATATGCCTTTAGCGCGTTGCAAAACTCACTCATGACTTTTCTGGTCATTGCCTCTGTGTCCCGATTCTCCGCTTGCTCACCCGGTCCCTGTTCTTCCTCCGATTCAGATTCCACATGCGGTGATGGAGTTCCCGCTCTGTGTGTGCGCACTGGATCTGACTTATTGAAGTAAGTCGTGAGTACGGCCGCGGCTCTGCCCACTTTTGGTCTTGTTTGCATCTCGATATTGTCCTCTCTGTGATTATTTAACTGTTTAGGTGTTTGTACCAGTTTTAATGCTCTTTAAACGCTTTATCTTTGCCGAAGGGGAAGGAGCTCACACCTCAAGCATCCATTCCCTTAGCCTTCGCGCATGCGCCCCCTCGATAACCTCATTTCTATATGTATTGCCTTTCATAAAAACATTCAGATTACTGTTAATGTTAATTGGATTGCAACCTGTCTTAAACCTTTTGATGCTGAAGGGAACTGCAAGACATTACTCTGCAATGTGCTACAGACATTCTTTGGCCGTTAAGGGCCCAGACTGCCTGATGTCTGGCTTCAGTTTGCTCATTTATATGTGTCAGTTTTACAATTTTAACAATCCATTCTAGGTCCTGTCAATATTCTGTTTTCACTGAGAGACCCAGTTATTAAATAACAGCCTTTGTATGCTACACAGGAGAAACAGATTGTGTAATATATATATATATATATATATATATATATATATATATATATATATATATATATATATATATATATATATATAAATGTATTGCTCACATTCTGTTTTGATTATTGAAATAAATTCCTATGAGAAATCGGCTTCAGTGTAAACACAGGTGCAACGATACACAAAGGATAAAAAACATGAGACTATAAAATTATAAATTAGGAGAAGAAATATTTAGAAGCTGCTAAACAGAAAAGATTTGGGCATGAAAATACATAAATACACTAAAAATATCCTTACACTATCAGAGGACAGCAGGTAAAGCATCTGCTATGGCATATACTGTCATGTATGAGAGCAATTATTCTTAAAATAAAAGATATATATATTTCTTTTACCTAGCCAAGTTATGCACAACCTGGGGGTGTAATTTAGGACAGGAAGTGACAACAAGGTCATTGCATAATTAAATAAGGAATAAATAAAAGCAAATAAATGTATATGAAATTATGGGTATTTTTCTCTTTAGTGAGACTGCAGCACATTACATTTCTTTCAGCTCTAAGGTGGGCAAGGACCTCTTAAAAATGCATTTACTGAAAAATATATAGAGAGAGAGATGTGATTTCTATTTATACTTAACAAATAAGCCTGTAAAAACACGTGTATTATATAGTTACCATATATACTGTAACTAGAAGGAAAAAATATTGAGGTGGGGTCCCCCAATTGACTAGTGCTGCAGAGCATTTATACCCACTCATGAAAAATGAGTCACTGCAACCAGGTCACATAATCTCTTTAGTACATGTTTGGAGCTTTAGGCTTTAACCCCTAGATGGAACACGGTCTAGCAAGGACAAAGAGAGTTGTCTGGGGGTAGTCCTAGGACCCTCCCAGACCTCTCATAAATGTCCTGCAATGAAATAAACCAGTGAACCTGGGGAAGCTCCCAATTAAATGGTAAAGTACTCACATGTGTCCTTATGTGTGACCGGGTCTGTGTGCTCCTTTGCTGAGTACAGACGAGACGAAATCACCTTGTACCAGTGGGGAAAGGTGAATCAGCGGGCACTACGATGCAGGAAAAGGCTGCGGAGGCTGGACTGTGCTAGAAAAATGATTCTTTATTCAGGCATGGATAAAAACAAGAGGAGGGGAGACACACTCCTGCGCCTCTAACGCGTTTCACCCACAGATTGGGCTTTCTCAAAGAGGATAGCATTACTCGTGCGTGAGCTACTGAAATACCGGAAGAAAACCGGACGTGACGTCACTCAGCCAATAGAATGCAAGTATGCCGCAAATGGCATGATGGGAACCTGCATTCATAGCTGATGTGCATCAGCACGGGATACACAAGCTTCAGTGTCATGCGCAATGGAGACTAATAGGTTAAAAACAAATGATATTCAGTTTGCAATCGAGTGTAAACGTAATTACAGATGATTTTGGTTAGTCTATAACCGCAAGTCCCAAACATGAAATGGCATATATGCGATAATATATACATCAAGATGTTCACTAGGTGATTTACTTCAGTAACTGCGGATAACAAACATGTAATTACAATAATATATAAAAAACAAGTAAAGTCAAGGGTTAATTGTAAATATTTCTGTTGAGGTTCCCTTCCCATGTCAGGGTCTCTGCTCAGATGTGGATTGCCAAATTAGTATAACACAAGCCTGGGTGCACCCCGGATCCCAATAAATGACACAGAGTCATGTATCAGTTCCCTCAGGCTCCGTAGTTCAGACTGACGTGCCGAGTATATGTATTACAGAATATATATAGCAGACAATAAGTTTCAGTTTCGATTCTCTGTAAACCATAAGTTTCAGTTTCGATTCTCTGTAAACCATAAGTTTCAGTTTCGATTCTCTGTAGACCAGCTGAATTCACAGGAAACCGAGAGTTAGCAAAAAAGGCTCCTGGTTGAGTTTCGATTCACCTCAGAGAGAGAGAGAGAGAGAGAGAGAGAGACTTATTAGCATATATAAAAACATACTGCGTTATTTCCAAGCCTTGCAGTTAAAGCAGATTCAATATGGCGGAATGCATACAAAATGGACGAATAGTTTCTTATAATACTTTATTACCTTCACATTCCCCCCTAGACACTAAAAGGACATTTTGTATAGGAAGGGGTCTGTCCCTAATTTCTGTTTCTTGTGCTAGAGTCCCTACCTGAGGGTGTTGGTCGGCTGTTCATGGGCTTGTCCCATCCCCGACAACTTCTGGCTCGCTAAACTCGAAGACCTACAGTATACACAAAAGGGTTCCCTGACCTCAAACAAACACACTAGGGTCTGGGATTCTAAAGTGGTCACCCCTTATTCGAGTTTGGTTGTACTGTAATTGAACATCTTGGGTGATTTCTGCAGTGGTATATCTTCCAGATCAATATTGTCTTTGTTGTACATTACCATTGTGGGTATAACCTCAGACCCAGCCTTCTTACAGAGACCCTTACAGCACGGGATAACACAGAGGACCACTACTGCCAGAACCAAAAGTATAATCAGGAGAAATATTGCCAGTTGTGTCAACCATTGTCGCCAGCCAGACAGCCACGAGAAATACTTGTCCCATGGGTCTGTTATACCAGAATTTCTTTTAAGTTCATCAGACAAATCTTTCAGTTTATTAATAGCTGTGGTAACCTTACCGTCCGGGCCTGTGTTCCCGGGAATATATGTACAGCACGCATCTCCAATCATATGGCAAACTCCCCCTTTTTCTGCTAATATCATATCTAAAGCCATTCTATTTTGGAACGTCATAGTGGAAGTGGGTCCAAGTTGGTCAGCCAGGCCTTGTAGCGCATCACGGGTGTAATTCACAAACCTTTGTTGATTATAATAGATATAGTTAATCCAATCTACATTTTTATTAACCGTGACTAGGGGCATAAAAAATGACTCAAACCCAGCTTTTACCTGATCTCTGGCCTTAAACTCATCAGGAACTCCTCTCGGTACCCCGATGGCATCTATATATACATGTGGGTCTAAACTTCCTGCAGGGGCTTCTCGCTTACTGACTTTAATTGGTGATGATAATACCTTAGATTTTTCTGTACCAACAGGGATTATATGCATTGGCATTAGAATTTTGGTCAGTGCACACTGACCTGTCCAGTTACCTTCAAGTCTGGTTCTTAATTTTAGATCCCCACATATCCAGTATATATCTCCTAACGATTGGACCTGATTTTGTAACTTAATACTGGAAATATTAGAGAAAGTGTCACAATATCCTTGGGAGAAATTACCTAAAAACCTGTTGCCCTGTAGAGACTCATAGCAGGTATAGTTCCCCTTGTATACAGTGATCCCTTCCCCTGGTTTTGGGGTTTTTGTTGTGAGTGGATATTTTTGTTTCCAATCTTCACACTGGGAGTGATTGGTACTTGTATTGGTATATAGACTAATGAAACATTCTTCTGCATTGATGGGTATGTTTAAAGGCACTGTGCCGAGATGGGGCCTAGCTGCAGCACAAACATAGCAGTTACTTTTGTTATTTTTTTTTGAGTGGTGTATCTTATCCATTCCAACCAAAGGTTGGTGTCTGGAAAACCTGTTTCTATGGCCAGTGTGTCTTGGAAAGAGGGATCTGCTGTGGCTACCATACCTTGAAATGTCTGAATCCGGGGGGCCACGGGATTTTTCTCTATCTTGGGTTTTTTTTGGGACATCTGCCAATCTTTAGAGTTATACATATCCTGAATTCTGAACTTCCCGTAGGCTCCCCTTGTACCCCCTTTTATCCAATTTCCTAGAACATATACACCAGCGTCCCCGGGGCTCGGGTTTTCTATAGTTAATATAAGTTTCATTATTTTACCCGTCTTACCACTGACTAGACATGTACCAGTTTTTCGCAAGATCATTCGACTGATTAGAGACTTGCCATTTCTGTCTTTTCGTGCTAGGCCATTCTGTGGTTGGTATCCCCAATCTGTTCCCGTGTTCCATCCTACTGCTCCCCAGTAATCACATTCCTGTCCCCAATAACTGTCTGTAACACATATATATATGGCTCTAGAGTTCGAAGTGTCTCGGTACATATTACACTGCCAATCGGTTGAGGGACAGCTGACAATATTACAGTAATCGAAGGAGAAGGTAGCTACATGAGTATTGGATGAATTATACCAAAACGTGACTGCCCCTTCATGTTGGGTGATAGCAATCTCTTGTGCCTCCCCCAAACCTAACAAACAAAGGATATACAGAATCATTTTTTCTCCGAAAGAGGTGTCGCTGTTCTCTTGCAATGAGATGCGTGGATCCAGGTAGTTTTTCCTTGAATCTTGACTGAGGTGGGTGTGACTAGAGTTACCAGATGAGGGCCTGTGTATCTGGGATCCAGTGCGTGTTTTCTCACGTGCTTCTTTACATACACCCAATCACCTGGCTTTATTTCATGGGTTGTGTCATCCGTGCTGGAATCTGGAAGAGAAAGTGACACTGCAGAATGGAGGTTAGATAACTCTTCACTTAATTTGATAACATAATATACCTGCCTATCATGCATTTCAGTGAGATTTATATTCCCTTTATTATCCCTAATTCTGACTGCACTTCCAAATAATACTTCGAAGGGAGACAACCCAGATCTAACCTGTGGGGTGGTCCTAACATGGAACAAAACTATAGGTAGAAGGTCGGGCCAGGGGAGTTGACTCTCTTGGGTCATTTTTAGTAGAGCTGTTTTAAGGGTCTGATTCATCCGTTCAACCTTCCCGCTACTTTGGGGGTGATATGGGGTATGGAGGGCTTGTTTCATGCCCAGGGCCTCCAATATTTCCTTGAAGATATTGGCGATGAAGGCTGGTCCTTGGTCGCTCTCTATTACTTCAGGGAATCCAAATCTGCAACAAAGTTCAGTGATTAGCTTCTTAGCAGTGATTTTCGCTGTCATATTGGGTACTGGGTAGACTTCGGGCCATCCTGAGAACATATCCACTACCACAAGTGCATACTCATATCGTCCTGACTTCGGCATCTGGATATGATCAATTTGTATTCTCTGAAAGGGAAAGTCTGGCTTCACAAGATGTTTTGGAGGTGTAGGTTCAGTTTTTCCTGGATTGCAGGTTTGACAGATGACACAAGCTTTATTCAGTTCCACCAAAATCCTTCTTATACCAGGTGCAAAGTACAACTTGTTTATTACTGCTAATGCTTGGTTATGTCCTCTGTGAGTAGGTCCATGTGCCCAGGTGGCGATTGCATGGTACATGTGTCGGGGCACACAAATCTGGTCTTTAATTTTCCATAGTCCAGTTTGTTTTTCTTGTGCTGCCCCTGTCTTTTCCCAGCTCTCTTTTTCTTCTTTGGGTACTGTTCCTTGTTCCTTCTTCATCTGTTCTTGGTAAGGATCTATATCGTCCATGGGAGGATTTTTCTTGGCACTTCTTGTAATTACTGGTGCAACAACTGTGGCTTCCTGCAACGCTGATGACGGTGGATTTTTTCGAGTCTTATCTTCTTGAAGGGCAGCTTGCTTGGCTGCTTGGTCCGCAAGGAAATTTCCCTGTGTCTCAGGTGTATTCACCTTTCCATGTGCTTTGATTTTTACTACTGCCACTTCCTTGGGTAGCTGTAGAGAGTCCAATAGTCTTCTTATGGCATCTGCGTGCTTGACCGGCGTTCCATTTGCTGTGATGAATCCACGATTAGCCCAAATGGTTTCAAAATCATGAGTGACTCCAAAAGCATAGGCACTGTCTGTGTAAATGTTGACCTTTTGACCTTCTGCGAGGTTACAGGCTCTTTCGACAGCAATTATCTCCGCTTCTTGTGCCGATATATGGCTGGGGAGAGCTTCTGCTTGGATCACTTGGTCGACTGTGGTGACGGCGTATCCGGTATGGAAACGTCCATGTTCATCAGCAAATCTGGAACCATCAGTAAAGAAGGATAGATCAGGGTTTTCGAAAGGCGTCTGTTGAGCCCGGGATGGGGTACCTTGCCGCTGTAGTTCTATTATACAGTCATGGTCTTCAGACTCATGGATACCCCCTTCCACCGGAATCAAAGTTGCAGGGTTGAGTACTGTACATTTCTTCAGAGTGACATTGTCCGGTATTAGCAGTGCAGACTGTAGCCTCAGTAAACGTTGCATGGTTAGGTATTTCGGCCTAGACAGGTTCAGGATAGCATGGATGTCATGCGGTGCTTGGATAACAAGAGGGTGACCCAGAACAATGTCCGCTGCCTTGTTGAAAATTTCGAATGTTGCTTGTACTGCTCTGAAGCAGGATGGGTGCCCTTGTGATACTGAGTCCAATTTAGCAGAGTAGTAAGCCAGAGGTCTCATTCGGTTACCGTGTGGTTGTGCGAGGACACCGGCGGCGAACCCATCATATTCATCCACGAAAAGAGTGAAAAACTGGTCATAGTCTGGGATGGCCAATGCAGGGGCGCGTGTAACTAGATCTTTTAGCGTTTGAAAGGACTCTTGTAATTCTGTTCTGTGGGCTGCGTCATGGAGTAGCTCTGTATTTTTCACAGCTTCATACAGAGGTTGCATATATTGTGATGCATTAGGAATCCATTGGCGGCAAAAGGTGATGAGTCCCAAGACCTGTTGTAGACCGCGCACAGTTGTGGGCATTTTTAATCCAGCGACTGTCTCGATACGGTCGGGAGTGAGATGTTTTTCGCCTTTAGATACACAGTGACCAAGAAAAACAACTTTCGAGCTACACCACTGTACTTTGGCTTCCGAGACCTTTGAGTTGATAGATGCGAGATGGACCAGTAGGGACACTGAGGCCTGTTCACACACTGGAACAGAAGGGGCACATATAAGAAGATCATCCACATATTGAAGTAACGTGATTTCCGGATGGGCTTGTACCCAGGGTTCAAGGCAGAACTTCATGGCCTGTGTGAACTGGTTAGGGCTATTCTGGGCACCTTGTGGCATGACAGTCCAGGTACGCTGAGTTCCTCTGAAGGTGAAGGCGAAAAGATACTGAGAGTCTGGGTGAAGAGGCACGGAGAAAAAGGCATTTGCCAAATCCAGGACCGTATAGGCCTCACAGTTAGGCGGGATTTGGCTAAGAAGAGTATGTGGGTTAGGCACAACTGGAGTTTCCAGAATGGTGGCGGCATTGATTGCCCTGAGATCTTGAACCAGTCTGAACTTCGCTGGTTCTCCTTTTGCTGTTTTCTTTTGGACTGGAAACAGAGGCGTGTTACAAGGTGAAGAACATTTTATCAGGGCTCCTTTTTCTTCAAGCATAGCAATTTGCTGTTGAAGACTCTGTTCTGTTATAGACTTCAGTGGGTATTGTGGTACTCTTGGAGGTATGACGTTAGGCTTAAGTTCCACCCTTACAGGAGGGACTGGCAGACGACCAATATCATCCGGGCCTTGGGACCACACACTGGTAGATACCTTGTCTTTCACCCACTGTGGGACAGGAGATGGAGGGTTCATGGTTAATATCTGCTGGAGAAGTATTGGGAGAGCGTGGAGACAACATGATGCTTCTTGTTCTTCTGGGCAGTTGGGATCATGCAATTGTACCCGTAATCCTGAGTCGTTATATTGCAGGGTGGCTCTCATATGGGATAGTAAATCTGCTCCCAATAAATTAACAGGACAGGATCCAGAGACTAAAAATCGGGACATAACTTCTGGGAAAGGTCCTACATGGACTGGTACAGTGAGAGGAGTTTCGACTGATTGTCCTGTGATTCCAATACAAGTCATAAAGTCAGGGGAGAGGTCTATTCCTCTGGGTAGATCTTTGGCTGATATGACGGATCTGGCCGCTCCCGTGTCCACCATAAAGGAGACTGGTTCACCAGCAACTTGTAGAGTGACAGCTGAACCATTAGGGTAGGTGTGTTTGGATATGGCAGCCATGGTGGAGACGGGTTGGGCCTGGCTTCATTGCGGGGGTGGATCTTGCGGAGGAGGGTAAGTATCATGAGGATATGGTCTTGGAGACGGCAGTCTTTGTTGGATCTGTGCTTGCTGGGGCTGTAACGGCTGTTGGGACTGTGGCCAGTTGGAAGGTGGCTGACTACGCCAAGAAGGTGGCTGCTGGGCCTGTAATGGTTGTACGGGTGGGATTCCTCTCACACGATCTCTACAGTCCCTCTTGATATGTCCGATACGGCCACAGTGGTAGCATGGACCTCTAGGCCTTTGTTGATTTGTTGCACGACCATCCTGATATCCCTGGTTTCCCTGGTACTGAGGTGTTGTTGTACAATTATCCTGGTACTGAGGGGCTGGTGGGTACAATTGGCGCGGTGGCTGCATTGGTACTTGAGGTGAGGCGCTATACAAAACACCAATTCGATCATCCTCCTTTTCTTCTGGGGTAGCTACCATCGTCTTCTTCACGGAAGATTGTTTCTTCTGGAAAGCTTTGGCTATTGTGAGGGCTTCTGTGTACCCTAATGAGGTCATCCAGGGACACCCTTCTTGGACCGCAGCCCGTAGCTTGGGAGTAAGTCCATCCATAAATGCTGCTGCTAGCAGATTGGCTTGTAATTTATTGCTGGTGGAGAACCCCATATCTCTAAACATTTGGAGTAGTCTAGTATGATATTTCTCGACTGATTCAGTAGCTTCTTGGGTGACATCCTTTAGTGATTCAGTCTGCTCTGTGAGTCTATCCTGGGCCCATAGTTGTATTTGTTCTAGGAAGTCTTCTCCAGATTTATAGTCTGTGGTGTCAACTATCCAAGCATCATTGAGGGATTTCTCAACAAGGGGCCAAAATGAGTCTCCCGCTTTTAACATGGTGAGAGATTTTAAATCAGTCCATGTTGCGGAGTAGTTCTGCTGAATCTGACGTAACATTCTATAAAAGGGCATGGGCTTGTCTTCCGGATCGGGGAGTTGCTGTATGAGGGTGGAGCTTTGTTGGGGCGTGAATTTGATGTACCTAACTGCTCCTTCCGGAACGTCTTCACTCCACGGTTGGAAGACGGGAGGAGCATTTCCGTGTTCTGCTTTTACAATAGGAAAAGAGCGGACCGTGTCTGAGGTAGCACAGGCGGCTTGAAAAAGCAGTGGCCTGACAGAGTCATTGGCAACAAGCAGAATACTTTCAAGATTGAGGGGTGATTCTCTGATCGTACTGAGTACTGCTTGGACTATATGTTGGATACATTCTTTTATGGGATACCCGAAAAGACCACCAGAAATGGGAGGGAACGCTATAGTGCGTCTGGGCATGGCCGCACTATTGAGGCTGGAAGCATAGATTAGGGATGTATGGACAACGGCTTGGAGGAGTTGTTTGGCTCTTTCTGGAGCATAGTCCCTATACACTGGCCCTGCTGCATGGATGATTAAATTACAGGGTAAATCTCCGGGCCCGGTGGCAGCTATACCCCCGACTGATACCTCTCCATGTTTCTGAATATAAATATTAGAATCACGCTGTATGGCCTCACCCCCTTTCTCACAAATTAATTTAGCAAGGCCCCCATTATGTTGGAGCCTCCCATTTGCTGGATTAACTATCGCGCCAACCGACAAGCTAGTAATGTCTGCCTGCATCACTTTTACAATAATTTGACGGGTTGGGCCGCTAAATATACGTTCAAACAGTGATTCGGGTTCATCATAGGTAACAAAAGAGTCAGAATATGGTAGTGCCTGATAAGCTGGGGTCCCGGCGGAGGTTGCATCTTCCTCAGCAGGGGCCCCATTATCCATCTGAACCAGACAATCTTGCGGTATACTGGGATACATTTTAACAGGGTCGGCTGGTTTGGCTTTGGGATTAAAATACTGGCCAGTGTGCATGACTAAGGGGCACACAAGAGCCTCACCAGTTTTAATATCGGGGGACATGGACGGTCGGGCGGCCCCACAATAATAACAATTTTCCCGTGTTTTGGGATTTTGACACTGGCAAACAGAACATACCCAATAAGGGGCCGGTACAGGGGCTGAGGGAGAGGGTCTACCGGTCATCTGCGGGTATGGGGGTGGATCTCCCTGTAACATTTGGTCTTTTTCTGCCACTACCGAACCAGGGGTCACATTTTCTGGTTTCACATAACAATAACATTTCTTATTTCTCTCTCCACACTCTACTTCTTCATAACCTTCTTTCTGAAGATCTATAGCAACACTCAGAAATTTCTCTGCATTTTCCCACAGGCCTTCATCTTTCAGTTTCCCCTTACACATTTGCATATTTGTTCTTAACAACTTCGGTTGCAATCTTCCCGTAAGGGGTAAATCCAATACTTTGAACAACAATTTACATTTCTTGGTATACTTCTTTCCCTCCCGTTCTGTCACAAGAGTTACGGAATCCCGTGCACCAGAAGGCAAATCCTTCTTTAAAAACTGCGAGAACATTGTCTATATTGAAAACAACCTCGGACATATGCGCCAATTACCGGCGGTACCTGGACTCTTGAGCTTCAGCGATAAATTGACCTAGACGGGGAGGCGCGCAGACCGTCCCCGGACCGTCACCTGTATGGACGATCCTCCTATTATCTAACAATAGATATCCTTACACACTCGTCCCCTAACTACTTATAATGTCGTTATTCCGTAACCCTTATGACATATGAACATAAACCACACATCTGACAGGCACAAGACCTTACCAACTATATAAATCCTTGGCGGGAACCACCGGACTCTATGGTCTTGTATAGATTAACAATACTGTTACCGTCAACCAAGAGATCGCCAACCTGAACAGACTGACAGGAGTTCGGTGAAAATATATTCTGAATATATCTTACCTTGTCCTTAGAGGTTGATCAGGCCTCAATCAGTCCGGCCAGGGGACGGTCGTCCGTGGATAGAGACGGGTCCAGGATTGTTCCGGTGTCCCTTCACAAGGATCCTGCCGACTACGCCAAATGTTGAGGTTCCCTTCCCATGTCAGGGTCTCTGCTCAGATGTGGATTGCCAAATTAGTATAACACAAGCCTGGGTGCACCCCGGATCCCAATAAATGACACAGAGTCATGTATCAGTTCCCTCAGGCTCCGTAGTTCAGACTGACGTGCCGAGTATATGTATTACAGAATATATATAGCAGACAATAAGTTTCAGTTTCGATTCTCTGTAAACCATAAGTTTCAGTTTCGATTCTCTGTAAACCATAAGTTTCAGTTTCGATTCTCTGTAGACCAGCTGAATTCACAGGAAACCGAGAGTTAGCAAAAAAGGCTCCTGGTTGAGTTTCGATTTACCTCAGAGAGAGAGAGAGAGAGAGAGAGAGAGAGAGAGACTTATTAGCATATATAAAAACATACTGCGTTATTTCCAAGCCTTGCAGTTAAAGCAGATTCAATATGGCGGAATGCATACAAAATGGACGAATAGTTTCTTATAATACTTTATTACCTTCACATTTCCAATACATTAATATCGTGATTTCTTAACTTCCATGTATAAAGTACATATTTCAAAAGTGTAATGTAATCATATTTGTATTCTAATTAAAAATAATAATGACAATAGCGCCAGTACAACTTATTTTCTATATTGATGCAATCATGTCCATAAATTCCAAATGCTTCTTTCATAAAGCAATAATCTGTTTATACTCCAAAAAACCTTTAAATCATTATATGCAACACCAATTTGAACATTGATTGCTTCCTATGTTCCTAGTTTCTCAGAATAGGGAGGGGGGGTGGAAGGGGGGCAGGAGGGGGTGGAGGGGGAGGAGGGGGGAGGGGGGGGAGGGGAGTTGGGAAAGGGGAGGGGAAAAGGGGAGAGGGGGGGAAGGAGGGGAAAGGGGGGAGGGGGGGAAGGGGAGGGGGGAATGGAAACAGGAATGGGAAGGAGAAGGAAAAAAGAGAACACTGGTTTATGCATTACTGAAAATACATTTACAAAACATATTTATAAAATACATTTATAAAATACCCAACGTTGCCTTGATACAAATATGGAGATACACAAAGTGGTTAATATAATTCAAATTGAATGGTCAAGGTACAAGAGACACTATATTTTGTCCAGGATGTCCTAACATAGTTTTTTCTTTGTCTATGACACAAAGAGAGAGATGTGTTGGAACAAGGAGTTACATTAGGATGAGGGTTCTTGTTATATATAAATGTCACTGGTGTATAACCCAATATTTTTTATGTATATATATGTATATATATATATGTGTGTATATATATATATATATATATGACCCCTGTTGTTCAAAGACACTTAGTTTAGTTGGAAATGGTGTGTTGTGGCTGAGCTACACAGGTGAGCAATATATACAAACATATATATACAAAGGTTCCCGGTTTCAGAAGTGTGTTGATATTTGGAAATATTAAAGAAAATGTTTTATCTCCCAGTCGACGTTGATACCTCGGGGTGTCATGGTATCCATTGTGAAGATCCAGAACATTTCCTTTTGATTAAGGATGTTCTGACGATCTCCACGTCTGACTGGGGGTGGGACGTGTTCTATCCCACTAAAAGTGAGGAGATCTAACTTCCCCTTTGGACATTCCAAAAAATGTCTTGCCACAGGGAAACTTTGATCCCTGTTTTTTATGCTTCTGATGTGTTCCATTATTCGAAGTTTTAATGGACGTATTGTTCTCCCTATGTAGCTCATGCCACAGCCACATGTCAAGATGTATGTCACATAGCTGGTATTACATGTGATAGAACTCCTCAGTCTGATTTTATTTTTATTAATTTTTGATTGTATTACCTTAATAGACTTTGCATGAGTACAAACTTTACAAAAACCACACTTGAAGAAACCTGTCAGTGGAACAAAAACCCCAGTCTTTATCTGTGGGTTTGTGTACATACTGGGTGAAATATAGTTTGACAGGGTTTTGGCTTTTTTAAATACAAATTTTGGTAATTCCTCAATGTATGGTTTTAGTTTGGTGTCTAGTGTCAAGATGTTCCAATGTCTGGCTACAATGGAGCGGATGGAGTTGGCTTGTCGACTGTTTTGTGTGATGAAGTATAATGGTGTTTGAACTTTCTCACCATTTAGTTTTCTCTGATTTTTCTTATTTTTCAACAAGTTTATACGTGGAGTATGAAAAGCATACTCGAAAGCCTTCTGTAGGTCCAATTTGCAGTATCCCCTGTTACAAAATCTCATGGCAAGTTTTTTTGATTGTTTCACAAATTGATCTGCATTTGAACAGATGCGTTTCAACCTTAAAAATTGTGCTTTTGGTATGCCTTTGATTAGGGGGCGGGGGTGACCGCTATCTGCTTTGAGAAATGTGTTCCTCGAATTTAACTTCCTGAAAATATCAGATTGAATACGTTGACATGAATCAACGTATAACAGTAGATCTAAATATTCAATTTTCTGATGGTGATAGGAAAAAGTAAAATGTAAATTATAATCATTGTTGTTTAGATGGTCCACAAACTCCGTCAGGGACCTTGTGTCACCTTCCCAAATTAGAAACAGATCGTCAATAAATCTCCGATAGAATGTGATATTATTTCGGAAAGGATTTGTGTGACTAAAAATGTGCATGTGCTCCCAATAACCCATGAATAAATTTGCATATGAAGGTGCGAATGAAGTGCCCATTGCTGTGCCTCGTGTCTGTAGATAATAAATAGTGTCAAATAAAAAATAATTATGAGCGAGTAAATATAAAATAGATTCTAAAATAAATGTGATTTGTGCTGGTGATAAAGAAGAGTGATTAAGGAAATATTGTACTGCTGCAATGCCTTGTGAATGGTCAATAATTGTGTAAAGGGATGTGACATCTAAAGTGACCCACAAATAATTAGGGGACCAAGTAAATGTTGAAAGTGAGTTAAGTAGATCAGTGGAATCTTGAAGGTATGACGGAAGTTTGTGGACCAGTGGCTGTAAAAAAATATCAATGTATCTGGATAATCCATCTCCCAAAGATCCAATACTCGATATTATTGGTCGTCCTGGAGGGTCGACCAGAGATTTATGGATCTTTGGGAGATGGTGAAAAATAGGGATAACTTGGTTCTGGACGAACAGAAAGCTTCTCTCCTTCTCACTCAATACCTGTAGGATGATACCAAAGTCAAGAATGTTGTTTAATTGTGCTAAAAATACATCAGTGGGATCACATTTAAGGGTTTTGTATGAACTTCTATCTTGTAGTTGTCGCAATGCTTCCATCTTGTATTTAACATTATTCTGGATCACAATTGCACCCCCCTTGTCGGCATTCTTTATGACCAAATTTTTGTTATTCATCAAACTTTGAATACTCAGTCGATCTTGTTTGGTCATATTGTTGCCGAGATTGGGGGTGAAACTGTAACCTTTTTCCAACAACAATAAGTCTCTTTCAACCAATTTCTCAAAAGTGGCTATGTGTGGACCTTTTACATAAGAGGGATAGAAATTGGAACGATTCTTTAGGCCTGAGTCTCTAGAACCCACCAGAAAGGAGGACACAGATATTCCCTCCTCCTCTGTGGTTTGCTCATCAAGGAGACTATTCATATCTTGGAGGGTGCATAACTCACGAAATGTTGTTAAACCGTCATCTTTGTTGTTTGTATCTTGAGTAACTGACTCCAAATCCTGAGAAATAACAGAATGAGTAGTGATAGGGACATTGGTTAAGTTATCATTCACAATGACATCATCTTTATGAAAAAACTTTTTTAGTACCAATTTTCTAACGAAACATTGTAGATCAATAATGGTGTTAAACAATCTAAAGTTTTCAAAAGGAGCAAAGTTTAGTCCCTTATTGAGTAACGACAGTTCATTCATAGAGAGAGGCACCCCCGAAATGTTGATGACATTATCTTCTAGGTTTAAGTGTATTTTTTCCTCTTTGAGACTGCGCCCTCGTCCCTTTGAGCGCCTTGTCCTTGATCGTTTTTTGTTTGAGAAAACAATGATGGTGCAAATCTTTGTTCACTTTTGGATCCTTGTCCACATTCAGAATCATGGTCACTGCTGTATTCAAATTGGTTTGATGTTTTATTAGTAGAAAAGGAAACTCCATGTGACCGATAGTCGCTGTCGGAGGCATCTGAAAAGCTTGATTGTTCACCTGTTGTCTTTTTAAGTATAGAGGGGCGTGGTGTAGATTTCTCTTTTGGGCCTTGTGGATTCTGTTGGTTCTTGTGATAGGGGTTTTTGCTCTTATTTGGTGTGTTGGCACTCCTTGTGGGGCGTGGTGGTTTTTGCCAAATATATACTTGGCCACGCTCGTAATCCGAGCGGTCCCTATCAAACTTTATCTGTTTTTTCTCCATGATTTCCTTGTCAAGTTTGCTAATATTTTGAAATATCATTGGTGACAAAATTAGGCATATTTTCAAACTTGTCCAATTGATCCTGGAGTTTTTTTCAGCTACTTTAGTTTGTATTATTAGCTCCATAAGCTTCATTGAACATGAATCTAATATCTTAGTCCAATTTTCCTCGAACCCTCTATTAACAAAACCGAATGATGATGTTTTCTTTATTCTTAAACCTCTTGGAATTCGTTTACTTCGCACAAAATTTTCCAGAGAGGTTATCTCCCACCATAATTTGATTTTCTGGCTAAACAGTTTCTCTAGTGTCACAAAGTATAAAGACAAATTCATTTTATCGTCACATAGGATGTCTTTGGAATCATTAAAAATTTAGGCTGCTTGTCTGGAGCGTCCTGCATTATCAGAACAGAGTGCAACATAAGGTGTTGATTTAATATTCATGTCACAGATATCCTCATTATCTGATGAAGCCATAATGTCTCTGTTTTGTTGTATATATCTGGTAGATGTTTGTGATTAACAATTACACTCTACTACGATCTATGTACACTTATGGAAAAATTGTATATGTGATTTTCTCTTTTGTGATCAAAATCCATGTATTTAATAGTCCATGAATGGAAAAAATCTCCTTCTCAATATTGAATCCAAGTAATAAAAATATATTGAAAAAAAAAAATGTATACATTAATGAAAAAAGGCAATGAAAAAAGCAACAGTCCAGCCAAGAATATATATGATTAAATGTAATAAAATAAATTGTCTAGGTGGGTGTTCTTTTTTTTTATTTTTTTCAAAACAATTTTATTAGGCATTCAGTTAAACATGCATTGGTATTGTACTATAACGCCTAACATTTTCCAATCCACCGTTTTTTTTTTTTTTTTCGGGGGGGGGGGGAGCAGAAGGACAACCGCCGTTGTCCGTAGAAAAGGGGGGGGGAAGCCTTCAGAGAGGGAAGGCAGAGGGGAGGGGGACTGGGAGGGTGGGGGGAGAGGAGAGGGGGGAATGGGGTGGAGGGAGGACGTCTGACTGTCTGGGGGTGTGAGCTGTAGAGCATTGGTTGATCGCCTATGGAGGGGTGTCCGGGCTTTGGGGCGCAGGGATTGGCTGTCTGGCCCTAGTTTTGGAGGACCATGGGTCCCAGATTTCCTCGTGGGCCGGCAGTTTTTGTCGAACGATGGCGGTGAGCCGTTCCATGATCATCACCTCGTCGACTCTTTTTCTAATTGTTCCCAGTGCCGGCGTAGTTGTTTTCCTCCAGGAGGCCGCAATACAGCAACGAGCCGCAGTAAAAATGAAGGATATCAATTTCCTGACTGGTCGGACAATGTCTTTCAGTGGTGCCGCCAGCAGGTAGGTCAGTGGTTCAATAGGCACTTCCAGATCGGTGACCTCTTTTATTAAAATTTGGACCTTGGCCCAGTACTTTACAATTTCTGGACAGGACCACCAGATGTGGACCATGTCCCCTCTATGACCACAGCCTCTCCAACATAGATCCGAAGCCAGAGGGTAGATTTGGTTTAATCGGGCTGGGGTGAGATACCAGCCGAACATAATTTTATAAATGTTTTCCTTTATTGTAGTACATAGGGAGGTCTCCGAGGCTGTCTCCCAGATTTCTTCCCAAGTCTCTCTGTCTATATGTAAGTTCAGGTCAGCTGCCCATTTGAGCATATAGTCATGCTCTTTTTGGGTCGAGGAGCGTTCTAGTGCCCCGTATATCTCTGAAATGAGACCTTTCTGGTGGGTCTTTGTCTCGCAGAGATGTTCGAACGTTGTGAGAGTGGGGTATTCTGGGAGAGGGCAAGTTGTTCTAATAAAGTTTCTAATTTGAAGATATTTGAATGTGTCCAATTGTCTGATTTGATATTTGGTCCTTAATTCTTGGAAACTCAGAGGCCTCCCCAGGCTCAGAAAATCCGCAATCGCCTCTATACCCCTCGTGCGGTATTGTTCGAACAGTTTAGATCCACATCCCGGGGGGAACTTTGGATTGTTAACAATAGGGGTCAATTGGGAGCTTTTAGTAGTAAGGCCATATTTGTATTTGCACCGTAACCACACATCCCATGTGAATCGGGAGGCCTGAAGTTTCAGGTTGTGTGTATGTCCCTCCCCTCTGTCCAGGCTCCAGAGGCAGGCTTGCAGAGAAGGCATTTTGGCACATTGAGTCTCTATCTCCACCCAACTACAACGGGTCGGGTCGGCATTCCACATTACCACCTGCTTAAGCTGTGCAGCTAGGTAATATCTGTGTAAGTCCGGTACCCCCAGACCTCCTCTAGATCTTGCTGCCATCAGGACCGATCTGGCGACTCGGGGTCTTTTGCCCTGCCAAATAAAGTTAAATATTCTGTTTTGCATATTTTTGAGATCAGCGCCTGGGACGTGGGTCGGGAGTGTTTGAAAGAGATATAGCATTCTTGGGAGTATATTCATCTTAATGGAAATCATTCGACCGATCCACGATATCTGGTAACCTTCCCACTGATCTAGATCCTTTTTGATCTTGTCCCATAAACGCGGGTAGTTATCCCGGTATAAATCCCGGTAGTGCCTTGACACATTAACTCCCAGATATTTAATGTGTGAAGGGCACCATCTGTAGGTAAAATTGGTTTTGAGGAGATTGACTTCGGGATCCGGGAGACTAAGATTTAGGGCCTCTGATTTATCGCTGTTTATCTTATATCCTGATACTCTGCCAAACTCCATCAGTTCCCTCTGGAGGTTGGGGAGGGAAGTTAGAGGTTTAGTCAGAGTAAGGATGATGTCATCAGCGAATAGGGAAATTTTGTATTGTGTTTTATCAATCGGGATTCCCTGGATATTCGGGTTCTGTCTTATTTTAGACGCCAGTGGTTCAATCGTAAGGGCGAAGAGAAGGGGAGAGAGGGGGCATCCCTGCCGGGTACCGTTCTGGATTAGGAATCGTTCAGATCCTCCGCCCGAGAGGCGTACCGAGGCTGAGGGGTTCTGGTAAAGTGCTTGAACGCCCTTTAGGAACGAGTCTCTGAAGCCGAATTTAATCAATGTTTGGTTTAGGAATAGCCAATCAATTCTGTCGAATGCCTTCTCTGCGTCAAGGCTTAGTAACATTGCCTTTGAGCCTGAAAGGTGGGCATGATCTACTAAGTTAATTATTTTACGTGTATTGTCTGAGGCCTGACGGCCCAGGACAAACCCGACCTGGTCCTTGTGTATTAATCTCGGGAGGATGGGATTAAGTCTGTTCGCCAAAATTTTACTATATAGTTTAAGGTCGTTGTTCAACAGTGAAATTGGTCTGTAACTTCCGCATTGGGTGGGGTCCTTCCCGTCTTTAAGTATTATTGCCAAATTTGCGGACGACATTGTGGACGGGATAGGACTCCCTTCAAGGAATGAGTTGAACAAACTTAATAGATGTTTGGACAGAATGGGGAAGAATTTTTTGTAGTATGCATTTGTGAAGCCATCAGGGCCCGGCGCCTTGGAATTTTTTGAGGCTTTCACGGCCATTTCTAATTCGTCTAGCGTTATTTTCGCGTTTAGGTAAGTATTCTCCTCTTCTGTTAATGAAGGGAAGTCGCACTCGGCTAGGTAACCGGTTGCTAAAGCCGTATCCGTCTCTTTAGAGTTAGCAGAGTGGGTTCTTAGGTTATACAATTTAGTGTAGAATTTGGTGAATTCCTCTGCTATTTTTTTTCCGTTATATTGGAGTTCACCAGAATTATTCCTGATCGCCGTGATTTGCGATCTTTTCTGTATGCCTCGTAACTTGCTGGCAAGAAGTCTATCGGCCTTGTTCCCTTTATCGTAATACCTTTGACCCGTCCATCTAAGAGCTTTTTCTACATCTTCTAATTGGATGATCCTTAGATCGTTTCGAGCAGTTGTCAACTGTTTATAAATTCTCCGGGAGGGGTTATTTTTATGCTTTTGCTCTAGATCGATTATTTTGTCTGTTAGCTCTTTAGATAATCTAAGTTTGGTTTTCTTCCGGTGGGAGGCAATCGAGATAAGATTTCCTCGAATTGTCGCCTTATGGGCTTCCCATAGGCATGCTGGAGAGGTTACGGAGCCTGTGTTTATTCTGAAGTATTCCTTAAGGGATTTTTTGAGTTCCAGCACTGTCCCGGAGTGGTTCAGTAAGGAATCGTTTAATTTCCAGCAGTACGAAATAGTTTTCCCGAAGGGGATGGACAGGGTCATGGTGATGGGAGCATGATCTGACCATGTAATTGGGCCGATAGCTGTATCAGTGGTAGCCTCTAGTATGTTCTTGGAAGCAAGGAAGTAGTCAATACGGGAGTAAGACTGGTGGGGCGCCGAGTAAAAAGTGTAATCTCTCTGTCCCTGATGCTGTGTTCTCCAAATGTCTACCAGAGAAAAGTCTCTCATAATATCCTTAAATTTTTTCCCCAGTCTTTGTGACTGAGTGGAGTGTTGTCGCCCTGGTTGGCTCGATTTGTCTTCCTTTGGGTTGAGAGCCATATTTAAATCCCCTGCAATGAGTATTGAGGATAGGTATTGTGGGTCAATTTCTTCCAGAACCTTTTTAAGAAATTCTGTCTGGTTTTCGTTAGGGGCGTATAGGTTAATAAGGGCGATTGACGTGCCGGATAATGAGCCATAGACTACAATGAATCTCCCCTCTGGATCTGCCTGAACTTTTGTCAAATTAAATGGGGTGCCCTGACGAAGCAGAATGGCCACCCCTCTACGCTTGCTGCTGAAAGATGAGAAATAACTCACCGGGAATGCATGCTGGAATATTTTAGGCGGCTCTTGTGTCGTGAAGTGCGTCTCCTGGAGGAAAACAACGTCCCCTCCTGTTTTCTTTATCTCCTGGAGGGCCAGGCGACGTTTTCTATTATTGTGGAGTCCCTTCACGTTAAGGGAGATAACTTTCAGGGCTTTTTGGTGTGACATTGCTAACTCTTAGCTAAGGCCGCTCGTGCGAGCACTAGAGTAGTGCTATGGGGTGCAGTCAAAATGGGCGAGGGGAAGAGGGGTCGGGAGTGGGGCCGCTGGGACAGTAACAGCGGTTGGAAAGAGGGAGGAAAGTCGACCCTAATGGGGTCTAAAGGTGTTTGACCGGTCTTAGAAAAAGAACCGGTTGGTAGGGTGTAAGACCCTTGGGGGCGGGTCCGAGAACGCTCTCCAGTGAAGGCGGGCCGGGTGGAGACCCAGAAATAAAGTTAGTGATTATACAGAGGGGTCTCCGGAGCTCTCCCTTTACCCGTCTGCCCTGGATGACATCATAGACACGCCCCAGCAGCCTATATTTTTAATGATTCCAAAGACATCCTATGTAACGATAAAATAAATTTGTCTTTATACTTTGTGACACTAGAGAAACTGTTAAGCCAGAAAATCTAATTATGGTGGGAGATAACCTCTCTGGAAAATTATGTGCGAAGTAAACGAATTCCAAGAGGTTTAAGAATAAAGAAAACACCATCATTCGGTTTTGTTAATAGAGGGTTCGAGGAAAATTGGACTAAGATATTAGATTCATGTTCAATGAAGCTTATGGAGCTAATAATACAAACCAAAGTAGCTGAAAAAAATCTGTTGTTAGATAATATAAAAAAACTCCAGGATCAATTGGACAAGTTTGAAAATATGCCTAATTTTGTCACCAATGATAACCTTTCATATCAAAATATTAGCAAACTTGACAAGGAAATCATGGAGAAAAAACAGATAAAGTTTGATAGGGACCGCTCGGATTACGAGCGTGGCCAAGTATATATTTGGCAAAAACCACCACGCCCCACAAGGAGTGCCAACACACCAAATAAGAGCAAAAAACCCAATCACAAGAACCAACAGAATCCACAAGGCCCAAAAGAGAAATCTACACCATGCCCCTCTATACTTAAAAAGAGAACAGGTGAACAATCAAGCTTTTCAGATGCCTCCGACAGCGACTATCGGTCACATGGAGTATCCTTTTCTACTAATAAAACATCAAACCAATTTGAATACAGCAGTGACCATGATTCTGAATGTGGACAAGGATCCAAAAGTGAACAAAGATATGCACCATCATTGTTTTCGCAAACAAAAAACGATCAAGGACAAGGCGCTCAAAGGGACGAGGGCGCAGTCTCAAAGAGGAAAAAATACACTTAAACCTAGAAGATAATGTCATCAACATTTCGGGGGTGCCTCTCTCTATGAATGAACTGTCGTTACGCAATAAGGGACTAAACTTTGCTCCTTTTGAAAACTTTAGATTGTTTAACACCATTATTGATCTACAATATTTCGTTAGAAAATTGGTACTAAAAAAGTTTTTTCATAAAGATGATGTCATTGTGAATGATAACTTAACCAATGTCTCTATCACTACTCATTCTGTTATTTCTCAGGATTTGGAGTCAGTTACTCAAGATACAAACAACAAAGATGACGGTTTAACAACATTTCGTGAGTTATGCACCCTCCAAGATATGAATAGTCTCCTTGATGAGCAAACCACAGAGGAGGAGGGAATGTCTGTGTCCTCCTTTCTGGTGGGTTCTAGAGACTCAGGCCTAAAGAATCATTCCAATATCTATCCCTCTTATGTAAAAGGTCCACACATAGCCACTTTTGAGAAATTGGTTGAAAGAGACTTATTGTTGTTGGAAAAAGGTTACAGTTTCACCCCCAATCTCGGCAACAAAATGACCAAACAAGATCGACTGAGTATTCAAAGTCTGATGAATAACAAAAATTTGGTCATAAAGAATGCCGACAAGGGGGGTGCAATTGTGATCCAGAATACTGTTAAATACAATATGGAAGCTTTGCGACAACTACAAGATAGAAGTTCATACAAAACCCTTAAATGTGATCCCACTGATGTATTTTTAGCACAATTAAACAACATTCTTGACTTTGGTGTCATCCTACAGGTATTGAGTGAGAAGGAGAGAAGCTTTCTGTTCGTCCAGAACCCAGTTATCCCTATTTTTCACCATCTCCCAAAGATCCATAAATCTCTGGTCGACCCTCCAGGACGACCAATAATATCGAGTATTGGATCTTTGGGAGATGGATTATCCAGATACATTGATATTTTTTTACAGCCACTGGTCCACAAACTTCCATCATACCTTCAAGATTCCACTGATCTACTTAACTCACTTTCAACATTTACTTGGTCCCCTAATTATTTGTGGGTCACTTTAGATGTCACATCCCTTTACACAATTATTGACCACTCACAAGGTATTGCAGCAGTACAATATTTCCTTAATCACTCTTCTTTATCACCAGCACAAATCACATTTATTTTAGAATCTATTTTATATTTACTCGCTCATAATTATTTTTTATTTGACACTATTTATTATCTACAGACACGAGGCACAGCAATGGGCACTTCATTCGCACCTTCATATGCAAATTTATTCATGGGTTATTGAGAGCACATGCATATTTTTAGTTACACAAATCCTTTCCGAAATAATATCACATTCTATTGGAGATTTATTGACGATCTGTTTCTAATTTGGGAAGGTGACACAAGGTCCCTGACGGAGTTTGTGGACCATCTAAACAACAACGATTATAATTTACATTTTACTTTTTCCTATCACCATCAGAAAATTGAATATTTAGATCTACTGTTATACGTTGATTCGTGTCAACGTATTCAATCTGATATTTTCAGGAAGTTAAATTCGAGGAACACATTTCTCAAAGCAGATAGCGGTCACCCCCGTCCCCTAATCAAAGGCATACCAAAAGCACAATTTTTAAGGTTGAAACGCATCTGTTCAAATGCAGATCAATTTGTGAAACAATCAAAAAAACTTGCCATGAGATTTTGTAACAGGGGATACTGCAAATTGGACCTACAGAAGGCTTTCGATTATGCTTTTCATACTCCACGTATAAACTTGTTGAAAAATAAGAAAAATCAGAGAAAACTAAATGGTGAGAAAGTTCAAACACCATTATACTTCATCACACAAAACAGTCGACAAGCCAACTCCATCCGCTCCATTGTAGCCAGACATTGGAACATCTTGACACTAGACACCAAACTAAAACCATACATTGAGGAATTACCAAAATTTGTATTTAAAAAAGCAAAAACCCTGTCAAACTATATTTCACCCAGTATGTACACAAACCCACAGATAAAGACTGGGGGTTTTGTTCCACCGACAGGTTTCTTCAAGTGTGGTTTTTGTAAAGTTTGTACTGATGCAAAGTCTATTAAGGTAATACAATCAAAAATTAATAAAAATAAAATCAGACTGAGGAGTTTTATCACATGTAATACCAGCTATGTGATATACACCTTGACATGTGGCGGTGGCATGAGCTACATAGGGAGAACAATACGTCCATTAAAACTTCGAATAATGGAACACATCAGAAGCATAAAAAACAGGGATCAAAGGTTCCCTGTGGCAAGACATTTTTTGGAATGTCCAAAGGGGAAGTTAGATCTCCTCACTTTTAGTGGGATAGAACACGTCCCACCCCCAGTCAGACGTGGAGATCGTCAGAACATCCTTAATCAAAAGGAAATGTTCTGGATCTTCACAATGGATATCATGACACCCCGAGGTATCAACGTCGACTGGGAGATAAAACATTTTCTTTAATATTTCCAAATATCAACACACTTCTGACATCGGGAACCTTTGTATATATATGTTTGTATATATTGCTCACCTCTGTAGCTCAGCCACAACACACCATTTCCAACTAAACTAAGTGTCTTTGAACAACAGGGGTCATATATATATATATATATATATATATATATGTATATATATGTGTGTATATATATATATATATATATATATATACACACATATATATACATATATATATATATAAAAATATTGGGTTATTCACCAGTGACATTTATATATAACAAGTACCCTCATCCTAATGTAACTCCTTGTTCCAACACATCTCTCTCTTTGTATCATAGACAAAGAAAAAACTATGTTAGGACATCCTGGACCAAATATAGTGTCTCTTGTACCTTGACGATTCAATTTGAATTATATTAACCACTTTGTGTATCTCCATATTTGTATCAAGGCAACATTGGGTATTTTATAAATGTATTTTATAAATATGTTTTGTAAATGTATTTTCAGTAATGCATAAACCAGTGTTCTCTTTTTTCCTTCTCCTTCCCATTCCTGTTTCCCTTCCCCCCTCCCCCTTCCCCCCCTCCCCTTTCCCCCCTCCCCCTTCCCCCCCTCCCCTTTCTCCCTCCCCTTTCACGCCCCTCCCCGCCCTCCCCCCTCCCTCCGCCCCCTCCATCCTCCCCCTCCATCCACCCCTTCCCCCCCTCCCCCTTCCACCCCCCCCCTTCCCCATTCTGAGAAACTAGGAACATAGGAAGCGATCAATGTTCAAATTGGTGTTGCATATCATGATTTAAAGTTTTTTTGGAGTATAAACAGATTATTGCTTTATGAAAGAAGCATTTGGAATTTATGGACATGATTGCATCAATATAGAAAATAAGTTGTACTGGCGCTATTGTCATTATTATTTTTAATTTGAATACAAATATGATTACATTACACTTTTGAAATATGTACTTTATACATGGAAGTTAAGAAATCACGATATTAATGTATTGGAAATATTTACAATTAACCCTTGACTTTACTTGTTTTTAATATATTATTGTAATTACATGTTTGCTATCCGCAGTTACTGAAGTAAATCACCTAGTGAACTTACAGAGCTATAGTGGCCCGCTATAGACAGTCACATGGGTTCAACTATCCATACACTGGCGACACACTTTATTCGAGCTCGGCTAGTACCACGAATTCGGGTATACCCGGGTGTATTGAGGTTTGTGACTGTTTTCTGCCCAAGTGCATTGAGGTATTTTCCAGGCAGGGATTGAAGCATTTTATTCCCGCTGGCTGCAATACTGCACAGTATATATATATATACTGCATTACAATTCATGAATTTATGCCATCTGGTAGACACGCGAAGCATTGCAGCCTATTAAATCCTAATCATTATCATTTAACAGATCAGCCGCCCGTCAGCCAGGCATGAACCCAGGCTGGGAAGGCAAACGCAACGGGGCTTGTCAGAGGTGAGGAGCGGCGCATTCCAGGTATCTGCCAGGTACATACTGGGTATTTGCTCGAATAAAGTGTGTCGGTGCAGTATGTGCCTGAACCTATAATGCGCGAGATAGAGGAGCACCGTGAATCTTGGCATCGAGAAGCTGTAATAGAGTACTTGATGTCTAAGTGTAGTAACTCTGTGTATCATTCTGAGGAAAGGATTTGTCACCTCATGAAAGTTTGGAGTGTGGGGAGAGGGATTTATCTGAACAAATTGGTATATTGCCCTGAGAATGGCCCTCTGAGAACCTTTTTCATTAAGGTAGTGGATCACAATGGGAGGGAGGTGCGTAAACCAGATACCCGGCACAACTTTTAGTTATGGGTCATCCATGTTGGGAGTTACCCTATGTTATTTCACCACCCTGGGTGTGTGGGTGTTCAGCATATGTACACTGTGATGACTTATCAACTGTCATTTATGTTTGTATTTGTACAAGTTGTTCGCATGCAGGATGGCCCAGCAAATTTTGGTCCAAGTGGGGACCATTGGATTCCACCAGAGGGAGAGTATAGCCCTGGTAAGTTTGGGCTATTATTCTGTCCTCCTCCTGTGCAATACTCCCTGGTAAGGGCAGGTTTGCCAGGAGTAAAAATGGGTTTGCGCCAACCACTGTGATTCAGTTGGTCAGATAAGGTAGTGCTCATGCCTTGTGTCAATCAAGGGCAAAGGGTGGGACTACTGGATCTGTACTAAAGGAATTACCATTTCCTGTTTTAGTGTTCCTCTCCAGCTTTGAAAGAGGATGGTTGGTTCTAATTAAGCTGCCAGTGCTCTGGTAAGCTGAAGGCCCTCCTTTAAGGGAGAGGGGAGAGATATTCTCTTGCTCCACAAAGGAGTAAGGGAAGAGAAAGGGACAGCTCCTATATCTGACGAGGAAGTGTGTCTAGGAACATTCTGGTGGTGAATATCTTTGAGAGTGCTGTGTGCTGTAACATAGACTGCTGTTAACAAGGACAATAAAGAACCCCTTTGTTTTATCTCCTGCCTGAGAGTGGAGTATATTGGGAGGAGAGGGAGATAGCTCTTTTGCAGATACTCCACCCCACACAACTGGGGGCTGCACAAGATGGAGGCGCTGCACCATTAAGAAGAATTTGGGCACAGCCCCTGAAGCCTGACTTGTTATTCCCCATGACATTGCGGAAGACTCAGGGCTCACTGTTACCAGCAGGTATGCACCAACAATACTCCTGTAACCAGAGAGCAAGTTCCCCTAGGAGACTCTATGTGAGATTGAGTGGGGGATACCCTGTTACATATATATTTATATATATATATATATATATATATATATATATATATATATATATATATGTATGTATGTATGTATGTATGTATGTGTGTGTGTGTATGTATGTATGTATGTATGTATGTATATATATATATATATATGTGTGTATTTTGGGGGTAGTGTGTATGTCTGTGTGTATATTTGAGGGTGTGCAGTATGTGTGTGTGTATTTGGCGTGTGTGTATTTTGGGGGGGTAGTGTATGTATGTATGTATTGTGTATTTGTAAATGACATTATTTTGCACAGAAAAACAATGAAAATAAATAAATAAAGGGACTTACTGTTGTGAGATGCATTTTATTCGCCACATATTTTGTCATGTGTTAATGCTTATACAATATATACCATGTTTGTGTACAGTATATGTATGTATTTGTGGGGGTGTAATATTCATTCATGTGTTGCGGCTGATAAAAATTAACTAAAAAATGATTAACCCTATATCTCAGCGCAAAAAAAAATATATATATATATATATATATATATATATATATATATATATATATATATATAAGTGTTTAAATACAATAAGTGAATAATAAGCTTACTGCTAAGTGAAAGCTGCCAAAGGGTCTCTGCCTAACAAATTCCTCACAAACTCATTTCAGACAAAGGAACAACAACAGAAAGTCTGTAAGTTCATTACTTTAATCTGTCGTGGAGTCATTTATTGGTTCTTGTGGCTGCGCAATGGTCTTTTCCTTTTTGTCTATTATTCACTAGGAGGAGTCTGGAACTAGCAGCCAGGAATTGGATCACCATCTCTCCATCAGCTGGAATATTGAAAAGAACTTTCCATATCCATTTAGACTAATCATTGGACTGGGGTATTGTTGTAGCCTGGAGCGCCGGGTCATTGCATTTTTATACATGTGTTGCGGCTCTCTGAATGTTTTGGAGAAAGACTTTTTTTTTTTTTTTTAATAAAATGGCTCTTCTTCCTTGAGAGGTTGCAGACCCCTGCTCTAGACCAATGGAAGAACAGTACAAAATTGGGAGCTTCAAGGGTGTGACCCATGTGTAATGAAACAGTACAGTGGACTTTCATTCACATTTCTGACACAGGAAAGAAAGGATCATCTTCCTTATCATATACTGTACCAGTTATGAGTTGGTAAACTGAGAGCGATGCAGATGCAAAGACCCATCTGTCTAAGATCACAAAAAGAGTATCTTACTAAATGCAGCTGAAATCAAAGTGAACAAGCTTATCAATTCATGACAATCTACTTAACTTTATCTTTATCCAAATGTTATCCTATATACTTGTGGCCAGGTCTCCTTCTTGGCTCATCTTGTCCCCTTACCTCCGGGAGTGCTGCGGTGGTGTAGTGCGGCCGCGGGTGGTGGGGGTGCCGCTGGAGACTGAGGCAGTAAGAGGGAGAGGCAGGGAGAGTACGGTGGGGGGGAGGGGGGGCCGGAGCAGTGATTGGGTCACCGGAGACCCGCGGTTCTATGTGCAGGACGCCACCATCTTGTACAGGTCGCGCATGCGCAGTGAACTTTGCACATGCGCGGTAGCCAGGGACAGCGGAGGCCATTACAAAGTAGCCCCCACAGGGGAACTATAGTTTCCAGCAGCCCCCAGGGCTGTTGATCACATGCTGCACATTAGCCTATAGGGCTGCGAGTATTACCTACAACTTTGTTTATACATTGGCGTGTTGCGAGCCACGCCAGTCGGATCTGGGACAAGGAGAGGGTAGGGTGTGTGTGCAGGGTGTCTGTTGCCCCTGCCCTAGGCCAGAGACCCACATAAGCCCCAGCTAGGCCCCGACTCCCCCTTTGAGCTTGTGGCTGCTGCAGGGACAGGCCCAGTAGATAGGGACACTGTCCCTGCAGTACTAATCTTCAGGGACATAGCTAGGATGCAGCGGCAACCTGGCATCTGGTGGTCTGGGACCAGACCACCAACACATACAAAGACTGTTAAGGTGGGACCTTCCAACTGGATTCCACCCCACATGGAGGCGGAATCATCACTGATGATGATGGCATGGGACCGGACGGACCCTCTTGTTTCCGTCAGTGCTACTGGGTGCTGAAGCACCTGGTAGGTATCACCACATCTCCAAGTGCACCAACCAATCACACTTTGGTTGTTGGTAGTGCATTCGCACAGATTGGGTGGGTTGACTCTTGTGGACACCAGGGTGGTTGGGTGCCCAGGGGCACCTCAGTACTTTTGGGGGATATCCGATCAGGGTGTGGACATTGTGTTGGAGGGCACTGTGGGGATACGGCTGTGCGTGGCCTATTTGCTGTGGGTGTTACATTGTTATTCCTATTATTATCTGCATGTAATAAACTGTTATCTATACCATTGTGTGTATTCTTGTATTGGGTTCTGTGACGGGGTTATCCAACATAGTTAGGATCCCTGCACTGGTGGAGGCGCTGTCACCAGATGATCAGGTACACCCCAGGCTCCTAGCAGCGGAGGTTCCGGCCTCCTGTGAGCATCAGGTAAAAGCACCACACACACCCACATGTAGTAGCCGTCTCATCTCCCATAGGGTAGGGGAAGCAGTGCTACATACTTACATTATGAAGTAGACATATGGAGAAAGTGCACTATGAACTTTTGTTATTTGAAAACCTCTCTTTCCATCATACGTCTGAGGGAGATACTCCTAAAATATTGAAAGTTCATGCTCAAGCAACCAGATGTATCATGTTTTTCCAACAAAATATATTAGAAACTGCAAAATATCCACTATTCTGCAGGACCAGTATAGCTACCAGTATTCTTAGTTCTGAAAACTTTTCCAAGCTTAAAGGGGCAGTTGCGCAAGCCCATCTGTTATGCTTCCCCCTTCCCTTTTTTTTCTTAGTTGTATAGGTAGCAGGTGGTTCACTGGAGCTAAACCGTGTTCATTTGAGCTCTAGTGGCCCCCTGGTTCCCGAGATACCATTGGTTCTGTCTCCTCAAGGGGAAACAAAATTGATATTTCATTCTACCATGTCATGAGGGCCAATAGGAAGCTGCAACATCATCCTTTGTTGCTACCTATTGGCCCTCATGAAGCAAAGGATTTAAACCGCCATAATTTACCAATAGTGCCTTTTTCCGGTTCAACCAAGTGAAATACAAGCTTCTATTTCATAAATAAATATGTAACATGGCTGGACCAGATTGCCTCCTGTCATGTAAGTCCTGATAGCTACAGGCTGTCGCAGGCAATCCTGTGTATTCAACCCCCCTCATTCTGACTCCCTGAGTGACACAAGTGGTGGTGACTTAGGAATCTATGTGCAGCCTATCAAGATGCAGATCCTGTGCCCGCCCCTTCTGAACCTCAGGGAGGAAGTGCAAATTTGTAGTTAGTCCAGTTCCACCCTTCCAAGGAAGTGGAAGTGTGTGCCATCTCCTCCTGGCTGGGAGGAAGATTGGCCAGTCAGTCTCTCATGGGCTGGCTGGCCAAGGAAGATCTGAGGCCTCCATTAGAAGAAAGCCAACACCATCCAGAGGCTTGGAATCCTCTGTAAACCCTGCATCTGCTGTGAGAACATCTGCAGTGACTGCTTAAATAAAGCCCCTTTGTTTTATATACCCCTGCCTGAGCTCTCAGTCTATTGGGCAGGGGGGAAATAAGTTTGTTCCAGTGGGAGACTGTCTCTGGAGCCCATTGGAGCTGGAGGCGCTGTCACCAGGACCTTGAAGCATTATTGGCTGCATTGTCTCATTGATAAACGGAAATGTATGTTATCAAGCTAATAATATAGACTTGCAACATATTTTAAAAAAGTGTAAAATAATAGAAATGGAATCAATTAAAAAAAACATTAACACTATAATAAAACAGATATTCTTGTTTTTTGTTTGTTTTGTTCTTGTAGAACAAGCCTGCACAACACGCGGGCCGTGGGCCGCATGCGGCCCGCCTGCGGCCTGCCTGCACTCACTGTGCATCCCACAGCGGCTTTCTGCTCTCCCCCTCCCCGGGCCCCCTCGCGAGCTCGCTGTCACCCTCCCCGCGAGCCCGCTCTCCGCCTCGCAGAGTAGCAGCGTGCTCTAGCATTGAGGCACTTCCTGCCTGCTACTTGCTAGAGCTTGTGTGCACTCCTGCTTGGATGGCAGAGGTATTCACTGCTTGGACGGCAGAGGTATTTACTGCTTGGACGGCAGATGTATTTACTGCTTGGACGGCAGAGGTATTTACTGGTTAATGTGAGGTGCTGGGGGCTTGATGTGAAGTGCTGGGGGGGTTGATGTGAGGTGCAGGGGGGGTTGATGTGAGGTGCAGGGGGGTTGATGTGAGGTGCAGGGGGAGTTTATGTGAGGTGCAGGGGGGAGAGTTATGTGAGGTGCAGGGGGGAGAGTGATGTGAGGTGCAGGGGGAGAGTGATGTGAGGTGTAGGGGGGAGAGTGATGTGAGGTGCAGGGGGGAGAGTGATGTGAGGTGCAGGGGGAGAGTGATGTGAGGTGCAGGGGGGAGAGTGATGTGAGGTACAGGGGGGAGAATTATGGGAGTTGCAGGGGGGAGAATTATGGGAGGTGCAGGGGGGAGAATGATGTGAGGTGCAGGGGGGTTGATGTGAGGTGCTGGGGGGTTAATGTGAGGTGCTGGGGGCTTGATGTGAGGTGCTCAGGGGTTAATGTGAGGTGCTGGTGGCTTGATGTGAGGTGCTGGGGGCTTGATGTGAGGTGCTGGGGGGCTTGATGTGTGGTGCAGGGGGGGTTTATGTGAGGTGCTGGGGGGTTAATGTGAGGTGCTGTGGGGTTATTGTGAGGTGCTGGGGGCTTGATCTGAGGTGCTCAGGGGTTAATGTGAGGTGCTGGGGGGCTTGATGTGTGGTGCAGGGGGGGTTGATGTGTGGTGCAGGGGGGGTTGATGTGTGGTGCGGGGGGGTTGATGTGAGGTGCAGGGGGGGTTGATGTGAGGTGCAGGGGGAGTTGATGTGAGGTGCAGGGGGGGAGAGGGATGTGAGGTGCAGGGGGGAGAGTGATGTGAGGTGCAGGGGGGAGAGTGATGTGAGGTGCAGGGGGAGAGTGATGTGAGGTGCAGGGGGGAGAGTGATGTGAGGTGCAGGGGGGAGAATTATGGGAGGTGCAGGGGGGAGAATGATGTGAGGTGCAGGGGGGTTGATGTGAGGTGCTGGGGGGTTAATGTGAGGTGCTGGGGGCTTGAAGTGAGGTGCTCAGGGGTTAATGTGAGGTGCTGGGGGCTTGATGTGAGGTGCTGGGGGCTTGATGTGAGGTGCTGGGGGGTTAATGTGAGGTGCTGGGGGGCTTGATGTGTGGTGCAGGGGGGGTTTATGTGAGGTGCTGGGGGGTTAATGTGAGGTGCTGGGGGCTTGATGTGAGGTGCTCAGGGGTTAATGTGAGGTGCTGGGGGGCTTGATGTGTGGTGCAGGGGGGGTTGATGTGTGGTGCAGGGGGGGTTGATGTGTGGTGCGGGGGGTTGATGTGAGGTGCTGGGGGGTTAATGTGAGGTGCTGGGGGCTTGATGTGAGGTGCTCAGGGGTTAATGTGAGGTGCTGGTGGCTTGATGTGAGGTGCTGGGGGCTTGATGTGAGGTGCTGGGGGGCTTGATGTGTGGTGCAGGGGGGGTTTATGTGAGGTGCTGGGGGGTTAATGTGAGGTGCTGTGGGGTTATTGTGAGGTGCTGGGGGCTTGATCTGAGGTGCTCAGGGGTTAATGTGAGGTGCTGGGGGGCTTGATGTGTGGTGCAGGGGGGGTTGATGTGTGGTGCAGGGGGGGTTGATGTGTGGTGCGGGGGGGTTGATGTGAGGTGCAGGGGGGGTTGATGTGAGGTGCAGGGGGAGTTGATGTGAGGTGCAGGGGGGGAGAGTGATGTGAGGTGCAGGGGGAGAGTGATGTGAGGTGCAGGGGGGAGAGTGATGTGAGGTGCAGGGGGGAGAATTATGGGAGGTGCAGGGGGGAGAATGATGTGAGGTGCAGGGGGGTTGATGTGAGGTGCTGGGGGGTTAATGTGAGGTGCTGGGGGCTTGAAGTGAGGTGCTCAGGGGTTAATGTGAGGTGCTGGGGGCTTGATGTGAGGTGCTGGGGGCTTGATGTGAGGTGCTGGGGGGTTAATGTGAGGTGCTGGGGGGCTTGATGTGTGGTGCAGGGGGGGTTTATGTGAGGTGCTGGGGGGTTAATGTGAGGTGCTGGGGGCTTGATGTGAGGTGCTCAGGGGTTAATGTGAGGTGCTGGGGGGCTTGATGTGTGGTGCAGGGGGGGTTGATGTGTGGTGCAGGGGGGGTTGATGTGAGGTGCAGGGGGAGTTGATGTGAGGTGCAGGGGGGAGAGTGATGGGAGGTGCGGGGGGGAGAATTATGGGAGGTGCTGGGGGGAGAATGATGTGAGGTGCAGGGGGGGTGGGATGTGTGTGGTGTGCAGGGGGTATTGTGTGTTTGATGTGGAGGGGGAGTATTATGTGTGTGGGTGAGGGGGAGAGATGGGGGTACGAGAGATAGATATGGAGTATTTCAAAGGTTGATAGTGAGGGGTTCTGGGGGAGATATGAGGATGATGATGAAGGGTGCTGGGGGAGATATGAGGATGATGATGAGGGGTGCTGGGGGAGATATATGAGGCTTATGATGATGAGGTGCTGGAGGAGAGATGATGATGATGATGATGATGATGATGATGATGATGATGATGATGATGATGATGATGATGATGATGATGATGATGATGATGATGATGATGATGATGATGATGATGATGATGATGATGGTGATGATTTTACCCGTGCGGCCCAATTTTTTTTTCCTTGGAACAGTTCGGCCCTTCTCATGTTACGAGTTGTGCAGGCCTGTTGTAGAATGTATTGGGATATTTCCAAAAAAGTGAAGTTTTTGCCTCTGCATAGCTTTAAATAGTGCAATGTCAAATATATTTTAAATGGCACAGGGCCATAATGTAAGTGGCTTAAAGCACTTAAATGTTGATTTACTTGGAACAAACTAATAGGGCCTTACTGTACATTTCTTCTGAAATAGATTGCGAAGAATTAATCAGCCCTAGTGACTTTTCACTTTACAGTTAACATTCTGAAAAGAATTGCAACAATGGCACAATAGGTTGTATGAACAATGATTGTTAGTTCTCAACAGTAAAAATGTGTATGACATAATATAACTAAGAATTCTCATAGGACAAGCTGTTCCTCTGTATATTTATTTACTTATTTTTCTTATTTCTTTATTAAAAGTTTTAATGGGGTACAAAACAAAGACAGGGAGGACCAGGGACAAGATAAATATACAGTATGATACACCAGCAAGGATTAGAATTACATACACTTATAACAGTTGAGATGATTATAAATCCCGACTTCTCTGGTCGACACCTGAGGGCGATATTTAGTATTCGTATTATAAGAGATACGAAACGGACAAAAGACACACCTAACATTGAGACAAGGGAAGGAATAGATGTGAGTCAAAGACCTGTTCTAATCGCACCCTCTGAAGCATAAGGGGGACTGGGTAGTATATATGGAATGGAGCCTGAGTGGTGTCATGTACCATCTTAGGAGCAACTTATACGAATTTTCTTTAATAACTGTAGAAATTGAGCTTTTGGCTGCTGCCTCTTCCTCCAACTTTGTGATGTAGGCTAACCTCTGGTTTGTCTCTCCACATATAAGAGTTTGATATCTATCTGATTGATATCTAAGTAGGGGACTCCTATCACTGAACATGATTTCAAAGCCATTAAGAGGGCGGGTCATGATTAAGATAAAACTGCTTGGTGAAATTTTTTAATTGTAAATATTGTAATATTTCCGAAGAAGGTAACTTATTTTTTCCTTGTAAGTTGATCAGTGTTTTAAGACCCGTGATTGAAATCATATCCTTCATTCTTAGGATATCTGCTTTTTTTCCATACCTGGAAGGCTCCTTTTGGTCGCTTGGGTAAATTTCGAGTTATTGAAGAGTGGCATGTCTGATCGTTTTGTAGTAAGCTTGAAATTAAACTTCAGGTGGTCCCATAGGGCCAGAGAGTGCCTAATCAGTGGGTAAGCATGGACCTGAGGGGGTCTGTCTGTTTTGAATTGTCATAAGAGAGTATCAATATTGGCTGCCCCACCTCGGAGCACTTAATTTCAACCCATCACCTTTCTATTAAAGGATCTGGACAAGTTGTGAGGGATAGTAGTACTTCATCAGGTCTCGGAGGGCTAGTCCCCCAAGCTCTGTGGGTCTATACGTAACTGATTTATTTATCCCCGTTCATCTACCGCTCCAGATGAATTTAGCAATGTGTATTTGAAGGTCTCTTATATCTTTTCCAACTACTGGTATAGGAAGAGTGCAGAAGAGGTACATTATCCTCGGTAAGAGATTCATTTTTACTGATGCAATCCTTCCCAATGTGATATTATTATATTTACTCCAGGTTTCTAGGTCTTTTTTTCAGAACCCTGATTATTGAGGGGTATTTTAGTCAATACATCAAGTTTAGAGATCTGGTGAATGTTGATTCCCAAGTAGGAAAGAAAATGGGGTTGCCATTAGGAGTCAAAATTAAGCTGGAGAAGTTTAATCATCTCCTTGGTTAGGTATATGTCTAAGGTCATTGATTTAGAGTGGTTAATTTTGAAACATGAGAGCATCCCATAGGATCCCACTTTATATACATTAGGAAGAAATGTCAAAGGTTTAGAAATAGCCAAGAACACCTCGTCCAAAACTAACGAGACTTTATAATCATTTCCTCCACTTCTACAACCAAAATATTCTGATCCAGTCTGATCTAAACCGTCAGTGGCTTGATGCACAGAGTGAACAGTAAAGGAGACAACCTCAGAGAAAAGGCCTGCGCATCACACCCTAGATGAGGGCACCATATAGCCCATATAAGGCATTTAAATAACTACATGAGAAACCCATGGATTAGTGAAACTGTCAAAATCTGTTTCCCAGAACTCCTCAGATCATTTCAACAAAATCTGTTCCACACACAGATTGCATACTTAAAAATCCAGGAGAATTGATTAAAATCCATCATTGACTACAATCCGGATGCTGAGAGAGAAAGGAACACAGCTGAGAGATATGCTAATGCTAACTATATTTAAATGAGTCCCATCCCTCACTTACTGAAAGGATTTCCATACCAACTATATAGAGTTCATAATAATCCTAAAGCACCAACCTAATGACTGGAATGCTGTCAGACCCAACAGGACAAGAACCCACAATCACTGCTTTTCTAGGCCACATCTCTAGTAGTCTGAGCTAAACCAGCTGATAGCTAGTACTACTGTCACAGCTGTGCTTCATCTTATTTTTAATTGTGTGTGTTAGAAAACATTTTATTTAATCTCTATTAGAATATGAAGAGAGAAAAGGCAATCCTTTAAATGAGGTGTACTCCTAAATATTCCAAGTGGGTAAAATACCCCTTTGAGATGTATAATGACCTGGACAAAGTAACTTTAATATATATTCATTTAAAAAGAATGAGAAGGACCTACAAAGAGTTTTAAAATAGAAGATACATTCATGTAATATAATGTATCCGTGTTGTATTAACCTGAGTTAAAAAGTTATACATTTATTAAGAGACATAATTAAGTGAATAATAAAGAAAATTTAATTATAAAAAGTATGAGATCTGAGGGTGATTAAACCACAATGTGTACTGGACCTAGTACTTAGTGGTAATTTAAGCGAAATGATAAGCAATGAATGAAGTCTGTATATTTATATTTGCAGAAGAAGCAAAAATCCTGATTTAGAGCTTGTTTGATAATGCAGATCAAAAAATCAAAATGCAATCATTAACTTGTTGGCTTCTTCAAAGGTACAGTCAACCTGAAAGAGACCCTATCTTCTTAAATAGATACAGTAGGTGCATAGAAGGGAATTAGTATCCCCTGTACAATCTATATGAACGAAATTGCAAATGCAAAAGGTGAAAATGTATAACATCCAGATAGTACAAAGAATATTTATCTACAAATAATAGTGCTTGTTTGTCAAATTTGAAGATTTGGATCTGCCCTCGAATTGGCCGGTTACTTTGATCTGCAGATTTCTGTGGATCACTCTCCAAAAGAGCAATCCACAATTTTGGATTTTTTTCTTTCAGAGGCAGAAAATAATAAATTCACCCATCTCTACCATGGATTCCAGAATTGAGAACAGAAAACCCCAGTCCAGTCTGTCGAAGGCCTTCTCAGCATCCAACGACAGCCACAGGACAGGCATTCCATCTGCATTGACTATTTGAATGAGATTCATAATTCAATGGACATTTTACGAGGCACGCATTGTGGTAATAAAACCCACCTGGTCCTGATGTACCAGGAATGGCATAACATCATTCAATCTATTGGCAAGTATTTTTGCAAAGATTTTAATGTCCATATTTTTTCATGAAATGGGGCCATAACTCGCACAGTTCGCCGGGTCTTTGCCCTTTTTAAGGACCAGCATTGGTAGCCAGAATTGGCGTGCCAGCCAGAATTTATTGAAGAGATGCTCCAAGTGAGGTGTGAGAAGTTGTAAAAAAAGTTTTAGAACATTAGTTAGAGAAATCATCCAGGCCTGGAGATTTGAGGTTTTGAGTTCCTTAATCACCAGCGCTATCTCCTCCCTAGAGATAGGTTGAGTTTGGCTAAATGTTTGGGGCATAATCTAGGAAGAGAGCATAGAGAGTAAAAAAGTGGCTACCCTAGGATTTGGCTGTGACAAGATTTACTACTTCCGCAGAGATCTTGAAAGAATTTCCCAAATTCTTCTGTTATTTTAACTGGGTCATGCGAAATACTGCCTTTTTTTAGATTAATGTTGTAAATTAATGTTGTCCCTATCTTTCCCCTTAGTTTCCTGGCTAGCATTGTATGGGCTTATTGCCCTGTTCATAAAGTTTTGGTGAAGTCCAACTCATAGCTCGTTTTGTCTTATTTATTAAGCAAAGTTGTAGTTTGCATCTAACTTTGATGGTCTTAGCTAAATTCAGCTCAGATGGTTACTGTTTGTGTCTGCTTTCGAGGGTGGACAATTCCACCAAAATACTTTCTATAGGTGTAGCAAAGTGATTAGGAATTTTATAACTTTGAGCCCCCTTCTTATTTTACTAGGGTGCAAGAGAATAGTTCCAAAGGGTAGGTGGCCTGCATAGCCCCATAACCCTGGCATTCATCTGGGTTCGTGATCCTCAGGGTGAGCCTTGCTAGGGACAATATTGGCTTGGGCTCATAAAAGAGCACCCATTTGGGAAGCTTAATGTTAGCTGGCCATCATACGCACTGACTCTTGTGGAACCCCTTGACCGTGAGGGCTCTGGGCTGAGAGGGGGGGGGGGCTAGAGCAGCTGCAAGCTAAATTTAGGCCACATAGCAGGTGAGGTATAACTTCAAGGGGATTATGGTATGCCCACATGTTTGTGTAATTATCTACCCCCAAATATTTTTTTAAGATGAGGGAGCAATCTGTCTCTTACCCTACCACCAACCGCAGACACAGAGTCCAACACAAAGTTGACTATTTTATGACAAATAATCCAGCTCCCCATGGAGCAATTGATAGTGTCTCTGGTGGCGACCCCCTTTATTTGCGATTCACAACTGGTTTCCAGGGTGAGATCTCCCTCTGCTGTGGCTGGTGTTTACTTGTGCCCACTCGTTACAAATGCATTACCGATCTCAGTAAGCCTGGTCTATCACTACGCGGGGCTGCCTCCACTGTGGGTTCTATGCCAATCAGGTCAGGAAGGAGGAGGCCTCATTTGAATCCTTAATTGTGTGCTGGAATGAGGTGGAATGGGAAACCATATTGATAGCTTATGCTGGTATAGCCTAGCCTTCCGGCAGCTACTTCTTATTTTTCCTTGGCCTCTCCTCTGTCAGTCCTGTTAGTTCAGGCAGTGGGAAGGTTAATTCCTTCCTTAGGCCTGTGTGTGTATTACAGCCTTGGATGATGTAATCAGTATTCAAGTGCGGGCCTAGCAACCTCTGAGGATGTCAATCTGAGGGGTGGATACTGGTTGGAACACACCCTGTATGTGTGTGGGCCTATCAGTATCCAGATCTGGCTTGCTATGAGTCAGAGTTACAGACACTCCCCAAAGATGATAAATTCTGACATCCTCCCAAATTAGTTATGTTCTGTTCAGCACTCCAAAGAATGGAGTCATGGAAGAGGAGTGGAGACTCTTCCTCCCACCCATGAGGGGATGGGAGGGAAGAGGAGTAGGCCTGAATCAGGGCTCTGACTATAATGAGACAGAATAACAGGAGATATTGAAGCTACATCTATGAGGAATGCCTGTGTTCTTTGTCATGTGAGCTGACTGCAATAAAACATCAGAAAAGACCATGCTGTTGGTTACTGTCTCTGTGTATGGAGGAACATCAGTAGGGGCCCATCCCCTGAACACCCACAGAGGATCCCTGCTGGCTGGAGGCGCTGCACCCACTGAGACCAAGGTAACCTGTCCCTCCTGTCCTGTTTCTTCCCACACCACCACGGAGCGCTCAGCCCTCCTGTTACCAACAGGTATGCACCACCACCCAGCATAGCAGAAATGGCATTCCCACCCCTATCTCACTTAGGGGCAGGAGTAGATGGGCTACGCTGGCATTATGTAGTGTTTCTTTCATGGTCTAAGGTGTCTTCTTCTTTCAAGAGTAGCAAGCAACCTGTCTGGAAAGAGCTTTAATTTTGCTTCTTCAAAGTTGATCGATTCTCGGTTCCAAGCCGCCGTCATAATGTCCTCGCTGACCCTTTAATAATGGAGTTTTAAGATTAAGATTTGTGATTATGTCTCACGACCTAGTCGGTTTTGGCGTTCGTTGCCTCAGGGCTCTGTGGGCCCTGTTCAGCAGTAATTGGGAGTTTTGCAGGTCTGCGCAATTAGCTATATGGCTGATTTGAAGAAGCAGCAAGGGATTGGTTGGACAGCGAACCCAGGAAAAAGCATTTAACAACTCATTAACTCATCTGAGTTGTTAAATGCTTTTTCCTGGGTTCTCTGTCCAACCAATCCCTTGCTGCTTCTTTGTATCACGCCTTCCAATTGGAGCAACGCGCATCAGCTTTGCAGGCTCTGTTACACGGGACTTACATTGTCAGGTTACAGGGAGACGGTGCTTTACACGGAGCTGCTACACTCCACACCGAGATTTCGGAAAGACGGAGGAGGAACTTCTATATGGAACGGGAATTCAGAGGTAATTCATTTCTCCTCTGTAGTGCATACCCCTACCAGTTTTTCTCTTAGAGCCTTTGGACTCATTCCGGTTAATACTCTTATAGTCCCAATATCTATTATTAACTGTTGGGCACATTCCAAGCACTTGTCACACCTGCATCTTCAGCGCTACTGATTATACCCAGATCAAACAACTATATACTATACTACTTGACTACAGGACTTTTGTCGGTTCTAGTAATTTTTCGTGCTATATTTTGAGCTATGAGAGGCTGTTTATTGCACATGGCTGATTTGAGCCTGATGTATAAGTCCTCGATATCTTGTTTAGTCGAGACTGGCGGGCCTAACTCTTCGTGGCGGCGGAGTCGCAGGGCATGCAGTGGGACAATCTCTTCCTGTGCAGTTCAAGCAGACGGCTACCGCACCGTCGATAGCAGCTTTTGGTAAAACGCTGAAAACTGATGTGGCTTCATCTGCAGCACTCCCTGGCTGATTTTTTTTCTTCAGTACATCGATTCTAAGACGCATCCCTATTTCAGCTATGTGAAAATGGGAAAAAAGGTGAGTCTTAGAATCTAGGAAATACGGTGGTTAAATACTTATCTATTTTTCTTTTCATAAGTGAAGGCCAAAGCATTTTAATGCAGCAGGTCAAGCAGTATCCTACATGTGTGTTATTTTAAAATAAATCAGTTCTGTACTATGAGAAAATACTTGAAGCATTTAAAAAAAACAACAATGTTTTAAAGAAATGTTTACTGTTTCTAATGTAGGAAGCATTTCCAAAGTGATTGCCCCCTTCCCCTTCTGATAGGCTCTGGCTCTTGAGCCCCGCCCTCTCTCTAGCAGTGAACCAAATGTATCAAGTAACTGCCCAGTCAATCATATTCTAGGAACTACATTGCCCAAAATGCTGTGCAAGAACTGAATTAAATAGCCATGAGCAAGCAATCTATTACAGTCGATTACAGGAGAACGGATCGATCTGCAGCTTAGCTAATCACTTGTTAGTGTGCAAATTGTATTGATGCACATAGTGAATGAGAAAAAATATATATATTTTTAAAAAACGGCAGCGTGAACTGCAGCTTTAAGCTTGCAAACCATGCCAAGATATTGCCTCTTTTGCAAGTTCTAACACTACCTTTAAAAGCTCCCTGAACGTTTCTAATGGAAGGAGAGCTGTCTTAGTAGACTGGTCATTCACAGGTGTATAAGGGTCTGAGCTTGTAGGGGATGTTTTATGTTGGCTTTTATCTCATAGGACCTGTAATATACAGTACAACATGTAACATACATATTTTTTTTAATCAAACAGTAAGTCAAAACAATTGATTTTGTGGGAATTTGACAAGGCCCCAGTAAAAGAAAAAACAGCTGTAAATTTCTGAAAATCCCTTTTTATTTCCCACATTTCTTTTCTTTATGTTATGAAAGTGTTCAGATTGGATACAGGTTTTTCATGAATGTGAAACAGGTCCATGTAGACCATTTTTCTGAAGCCTCAGATGCATATTCGTCCCATTGCCAAAATGGAACTTAACCCCTTTTGTGCCAGAAGTCCGCACCATTAGATTGTCCCAGAACTTTGGGGATAACAATCATGTGATCACAGCCAACCAGTGATTCTAACCACTGATGATCAGCCCGAGAAAAACAAGCAAACTGAAGTTTGCTTGAAACTACTTGTTAGATAGTATTCAATTTTGTATTTCACTTTTGCACTTTTGACATTGCACAGATACAAGTGCATACATAATGTGATAATTGACTGCTAAATAAGTTTTGTAATTCAAAAACTTTTTGTGTTCTATATCAGCGGTGCGCTAACTGGGGGGCACACCACCCAGGGAGGGCAGGAGATTTGTCTGGGGGGCCACGGGTAGTTGCAGAGGTCCCGCGATTTTCCCCCAGGCATTTAAATGGCCAACCTGTCATGTGACGTGATGTCACAGGCATCAAATGATGCTGTGGGTCACATGACCTGACGTCACGTGACCCTGAAGCGTTATTTGACGCAGTGGTAAAGGTAAGAGGGGGGGATCGCGAGCTCCGGAGCAGGCAGAAAGGGGGCGCAGCCGTAAAAGTTTGCGCTCCCCTGTTCTATATAATAATATATAGACTTTCAATACTCTGTAAATGGCATCATTGCTTATATAATTTTTGCATTAGTTTATAGAGCACAAGGTCAGAACGATAACAAAAGAATAGTAGAAATGTTTAGAGAAAGTTTAGAATGTTGCATTAATTGTGATTTTTTTAAGTGTAGCCCCGGTCCTCTGGGGCTCCTAGTTTATTCCCCTACCTCCGTGTTGCCAGCAAGGCTGGCGGCGGTCAGGGACCCCCTCTTGGTCTCCGGTGGGGGTGCAGGGCCGCTACGGAAGGAGGAGAGACTGTCGCTAGGGTGACCGGATCGCAAGAGGCTCCGGCGACCGGATCGCAAGAGGCTCCGGCGACCGGATCACAAGAGGCTCCGGCGACCGGATCGCAAGAGGCTCCGGCGACCGGATCGCAAGAGGCTCCGGCGGCCGTCCCTGAAGGGCGCCACCATGTTGGCAAGGTGTGTGCACGCACGGAGGTTCGCGCATGCGCAATGTGCCCGGCGGCCATTAGAATGGAGCGCAGAAGGTAGTATAAGGGTGGCGATGCAGGGAAGTCTCTGTGGGGAACTACAGGTCCCATCAAAAGTACACAATGCATCATGTTGCTAAGCAATATGACCCCTATGGGTCACGACCAGAAGACATAAGATAAAACTTTATTAATACTAAACAATGACACTCCAAATTGTTACCACTACAGATACACAAAAATATAACATATTAAAATCAAAATATAAAGAAAAAACTAAAATTAAAAACAATTAATCAATAATTGAATAACATCCTCAGACATTAGGTATCCATATATCGTAATTACGAATTGTGCAGTGCTTGTAAGGGTTTGATAGAACATCAAATATATATATACTGTATAAAATAAAATAAGGTCACATGTAAATATAAACAGGACCTAATTCATAACACACATATAATTATTCTCAAACCCAGTAGACAGAAAAATGAATGAAAAGAGACTAAGATGCCAATGATAATAACTTGTAAAGTTAATTAAACCATTTAAGGTTCTATTTAAAGATAGAAAATTATTTAATACATCATAAATTGCAAGCATCAATGTTCCATGAATATACTGTTTTTGGACAACCTGTATTATTGCCATATAACGTAACAAGTGGGACCTTGTGGAGAAAAACATTTATGTATCAAATAGAAGAGGCCCTATATCCCAGTCTGAATTTAAGCCATGGGGTATACGGGTTTGTAAAGTGAAAATCCAATATAATTCTCTTTTATTAAGGATATTTAGTCTGTTGCCTCCCTTAATCGGACAAGGTACATGTTCTATACCCAAAAATGACATATTTTTCACATTGTCCATACTACAATTGTTGAAATGTTGTGAGACAGGGTGATTGAAATCTTTTTTAATAATCAAACGTAGATGTTCTAGTATGCGTACTTTTAAACATCTGATCGTCCTTCCTATATATTGTTTTCCACAACCGCATTTTAATAAATACACCACATGTGTGGTATCACAATTAATAAAGGAATTTATGTGATATTTTTTACCTGTTTTATTTGAAAAAAACTCTGAAGTTCTCTCCATATGCTTGCATACTTTGCACTTTGAACAAATAAAGCTACCCTTGGGTAAATTCTTTACAGGAGCCTTAGTTGAAGAGAACAAACTAGTGGAAACATGATTTGCGATAGTCTTAGCTCTTCTAAAGACCAATTTAGGCCCTTCTTCATAAATGGAATGTAGAATTGGATCTGCAGCTAACACTCCCCAATGTTTTTCACTATTTCCCTTATTTGATTAGCCTGATTGTTATGTTGGATAACAAAAAAAGGGTAATGAGAGTGCGTATTTCATTTGTTATGAGTTCTATCTAACAGAACAGATCTATCCATATCCTGAACTTCTAAAAACGCTTTATTTAGGTCTTTACTCCCTAGATCTCTAATCAAAGGCATACCAAAAGGTCAACTCATTAGATTGAGGAGAATTTGTACAAACAATGATGACTTTCTTGAACAATCCAAGGATCTGATGGAGCGTTTTGAGGCCAGGGGTTACTTGAATAAGGACCTAAATAAAGCGTTTTTAGAAGTTCAGGATATGGATAGATCTGTTCTGTTAGATAGAACTCATAACAAATGAAATACGCACTCTCATTCCCCTTTTTTTGTTATCCAACATAACAATCAAGCTAATCAAATAAGGGAAATAGTGAAAAAACATTGGGGAGTGTTAGCTGCAGATCCAATTCTACATTCCATTTATGAAGAAGGGCCTAAATTGGTCTTTAGAAGAGCTAAGACTATCGCAAATCATGTTTCCACTAGTTTGTTCTCTTCAACTAAGGCTCCTGTAAAGAATTTACCCAAGGGTAGCTTTATTTGTTCAAAGTGCAAAGTATGCAAGCATATGGAGAGAACTTCAGAGTTTTTTTCAAATAAAACAGGTAAAAAATATCACATAAATTCCTTTATTAATTGTGATACCACACATGTGGTGTATTTATTAAAATGCGGTTGTGGAAAACAATATATAGGAAGGACGATCAGATGTTTAAAAGTACGCATACTAGAACATCTACGTTTGATTATTAAAAAAGATTTCAATCACCCTGTCTCCCAACATTTCAACAATTGTAGTATGGGCAATGTGAAAAATATGTCATTTTTGGGTATAGAACATGTACCTTGTCCGATTAGGGGAGGCAACAGACAAAATATCTTTAATAAAAGAGAATTATATTGGATTTTCACTTTACAAACCCGTATCCCCCATGGCTTAAATTCAGACTGGGATATAGGGCCTCTTCTATTTGATACATAAATGTTTTACTCCACAAGGTCCCACTTGTTACGTTATATGGCAATAATACAGGTTGTCCAAAAACAGTATATTCATGGAACATTGATGCTTGCAATTTATGATGTATTAAATAATTTTCTATCTTTAAATAGAACCTTAAATGGTTTAATTAACTTTACAAGTTATTATCATTGGCATCTTAGTCTCTTTTCATTCATTTTTCTGTCTACTGGGTTTGAGAATAATTATATGTGTGTTATGAATTAGGTCCTGTTTATATTTACATGTGACCTTATTTTATTTTATATATATATATTTGATGTTCTATCAAACCCTTACAAGCACGGCACAATTCCTAATTACGATATGTGGATACCTAATGTCTGAGGATGTTATTCAATTATTGATTAATTGTTTTTAATTTTAGTTTTTTCTTTATATTTTGATTTTAATATGTTATATTTTTGTGTATCTGTAGTGGTAACAATTTGGAGTGTCATTGTTTAGTATTAATAAAGTTTTATCTTATGTCTTCTGGTCGTGACCCATAGGGGTCATATTGCTTAGCAACATGATGCATTGTGATGCTCTATCACGCGCCGATTGACGTGCTGACGTCACGTGCTATTTCCATCAGATGGACCTGGAGGGGTGTCTCTTGGCATTGCGTGAACCTGGGTCAGCGCTCTTTGCGCTGGTGGTTGGACACGCATGCCGCGCCCCTCAGGTCCCCTTGCGCAATGACGTTGCACGCTGTTATTGGCTATGCATTCATGCTGCATCTTCCGGCGTGCTGACGTCACGGGCCCCGTGTCATGTGAAGCACCCGGAAGTAACGGTAATTGATCCCTATGGCGCCGCGATCATGTATAAATTACACTCCTATGGGTATTTGTGCATTCACCTTGATAAAGGGCTATTCATAGTCCGAAACGCGTTGGTGTGTTTTGTTCATTATTTGTGATCCATTAAATTAGCTTTATTTTTATGGGAACGCATCCTGGTGTTTTTTTGCTGTTTCATCAGCACTGGATATAGTGCTCCATTTTTTCCTCCCTCTTTTTCTCTGATGTTCATCAACAGATGGAGGCACACTCAACCCTGGGTCGCTGGATATATTGGACTTGCTGCTTATCGTGGACATTCATCCCAAGTGAGTTTATTCCAGTTTGACCCACTCTATTTGGAAATTATTCTGAACTTCATCATTGTCCATTGCTATAGGATGTTTATTCTACTGGTCACCGGCAGGTATTTATGAATATATCCTTACTACTATGCTACGCGGGATCATAATGTACCAGGTTACATCTTGTTGGACAGTTATTTAATATATGGGTTGTTTTTTCCAGACATCATTCTGTTTTACCGCGGTTTTGTCTTTAGAGCACCATACAACATTTTTCATATTTTTATTTATAAAATGTTTTACCTGAAAGTAATACATTGAGAGTTACCTCTCGTTTTCAAGTATGTCCTGGGCACAGAGTTAGGCCCATTTTATACTGCATGCGGCCGTGTGCACGCGCGTGCCTGTGCCGCATGCTTTTCCCTGTTATAGAGCCGGGAGCTACAGGTACTGTGTATGTGTGTGTACAGTATATGTATATATGTGTGTATATGTGTGTGTGTATGTGAGTATATGTGTGTGCATGGGTTGTGTGAGTGAAGAAAGTCCTAAATAATATTTTTTAACGGAAAAAAAAAGTTTAATAAATATTTTTTTTTATTTGTGCACTCATTGACACACACACGCACACACATCCATACAAACACACATTCACACATCCATCCATACATACACACATATACACACATACATACATTTGAGTGCTGGTAGCGGCGCGAAATCATCCTTCCCACTGTCTTCGCCTTGTCAGTCGGCTCCCCGCTCCCTGCCGTGCGTGCGCGGCCCATGTATAGAAGGGCTGGCTGACCATCTATAACTGCCGTGCGCACGCACGGTGTAGCGTGCCCGCCACTATAGAATCAGCCTTATAATGACAGCATATGGTTACATTAAATGAACAGAGTAATATATTATATTTAAAGACATTTCATGTAGTTAAAGACAATATGTTATAGACATATGTAACAGTTACAGACCAGATTAAAATGCGAGACAGCTTTAGTTTTGAAAGAACTTAGACCGGTGGCGACTTTGAGAGTCTCGGGTATATTGTTCCAGTTGTGAGGTGCACGATAAGAGAAGGAGGAGCGGCCGCATTCTTTGTTGAACCTTGGGACTGGGAACAGTCTTTTGGAGTCAGATAAGAAACAGTGTTATCTGTCCCATAGAACGAAATGAGCCACCTTTCTAAGTCCTTTTTAGTTTTTTCTTTGAACTTTGTTCTTCATTTAAAATCACTCGGATCCATCACTACGGTCTTGCAACCACACAGTCATTACTAACCTTTCTCCACTGGCACCGGTGCTTGTCTAGTCTGATCATTGCAAATTATTACGATTTTTTTTCTTCTAGGATCTCATATAGCAGAAGTATGGGAAGATAGTATATGCAATGTAAAACATTTAACTAAAACATAGAATTCTTGGCTATTTCCTCTAATTATATATCAAACATACACAAGTACATTCTATAGATACAAATTGATAGATCAAAAGCATATATGACTTTTAGTTTAGGTGTGCACTTATATGAGATTTTATTGTTTTGAAAGATGCTCATTATGTAGAAATTGTGTAAGAAATAATATACCTTAAAACTCTATAGAGTAACAAAAAATAGAAAAATAGTAATGATTTTTCTTATGATCATTGTCTTTTTGACATGAGCTACTGTAAGACTTCATCAGAAAAACAGAAGGTCTAACTCTTATGTTAATATAATGCATATTAACTAAGTTAAATGTATCTATTTTATGTTAGACTGATTGTTTGTTACACTCCTTTCTTTTATTTTGTTATATACAATCAACTAAAACATTTAACTATTTAAGGGACTGAAGAGGCACAACACGCTGTGCTTGTTGATGTCAAGAGAGAGTAGGATAATGTTTTCCTTTGTGCAATTACTTTATAGATTAGGTTTACAGTACTAATCTCTGAGTGTTATCTCGTGCTTGTCAGCTTATCCAAACTGGATAAGGCCCATTAGAAATGCTTCCCAAGTAGAAATTGTCTAATTCAATTAGGAAAGAGTAAAGAGTTTGCAATCAATAACTAGGAGATGGACTGATAATCAGAGCAAAGTGTGACAGGCTCCTCAGCTTTAGACTGCTGGAGGCTGCCACCTGTCACTATTGCAATGAATTTGGGGCTACAATTGTTGGCACTTTTTTTTTAAAGGGTAAGGAATTGATTACCAGTGTAAAGGTGCCTATCTGGTTTATTTTCAAGCTTTTAAACATATAAACTTAAAAAAATAATAATAATTGTAATGAATAGTAATATTTGAATGTAACCTCTAATTTCTGTTCTGTTTTTAAACTGCTTGCGTGCATTCTGTTTTTAAACTGCTTACGTGTTCACATTTTTAAAGCTTAATTGTAATTAATTCAGTCTAATGAGTGACAAAACAGTATAGGACACTAATCTCTACCAAAAAGAGGGCTAATGTTTATTATGTGGATCTTAAAATGCCTCAAATACATTAAGAAAAGGCACAAGAATGAAACATTTTGCCAAAATAGCAATGTGTGTAATGCTCTGTGGGCAGAAAAAGGGAAATTACAACATCGAGCACAACTGTAATATGATCACCACTGGCTTAAGTTCCTTGAAGCAGAGGCTTTTTTCCTCTTGTCTCAGTTTGTCTTACTTTCTCTGTCATAAAGTGTTATTGTCCTACCTCCCACATCTGTGCTGCAGAATATGTTGTCGCCATCCGAAAAAAAAGAGAATGATAATATTATCAAAAGTAGCATAATATTGTCTAAAATGATCAGTGAAAAAGAACATACGATCAAAGCTCAGAAAGATGGGTCAATACTTATTGTTAATAAAACACATTTTTAAATAATAAGTTAGCTGATATAGTTATAGCTCTAGAGGTATTACAATTGGAAAGCTATATAACTTGTTTTTGTTGAGTGGGGAGTAGTAATTCCAGTCTACAAATCAGATTGCCTTGATGCAATGGGGTGATTAATCAATTGCAGCTGAACCCTGCCTCTAAATATCACACATGTCTCAGCCTCCTTTGCTATCTGGAAAAAGCCATACCTTTTAGCCCTTAAAAGTTTTCCGCAAATGCAGAATTCATATAATACAGTATAACTGGTTGGTTTTCAGCATATGCTGGCATTAGGTGCCCTCAACTCCCACTCCCAAGGCTCATCCTAAATTTGGTTCCACCTTCTCCTATAGGGTTCTGTCGAGACAGTCTTATTTTAGGAAAAACGAAGCAAGGGATTGGGTGTCAGCAGACCCGAAAAAAAGGCACTAGCAACTCACCGGTATGAAAAAATACAAAAGATTTATTGAACTACATGTTAAAAACAGGAAACAAAAATAGGGACAAAACAAAGGGATTCTCCTACCAGGTGTTTCACGCTATGATAGCACTTTCTCAAGGTGATTGTTTGGGCTAATTCATAGATGGTTTATAAAGCCCCGTCTTCTGGCAAACATATCTGATAATAATTACATATGATAATCAGGTATTGATGAACAAATGTAACATCAATGTACTTGAGTGAGAGTACCAACTCAGTTAAGTGATTATTTATAATATATGTGTAGGGATGTGTTAGGAACCTCCTACGTGCGCTCGGTGGGAGTGTGGCAGGTTCCACGGTGGCACGCAGTACAGGGCGCCGCCATGTTGTTGCGCAACGTTGCAAAGGCACTGAGAAAGTGGAAAGGTCGCGCATGCGCAATGGAAGCGCGCGAACGACGGGCCTGTATGGAAAAGGCTCCGTGGGGGAACTACAATTCCCATGAGCCCTAGAGTGATCACCTGACGGGAGGAACCAATCAGAAGGCTAGGTTTATGGAAAAAGGAAAGGGAAGCGGGGGGAAGAGACCACGCTAGTCAGAGGAGATCTGGAAGGAGCCGGAGGAGGTAGTGCGAGTGCATGGGGTCCGTGACCTGCCTGCATAGGACAGCTATCCCCGCAGGACCTTAGGAGCATACCTTGTGTCCTAGTAGGTTGCTGAGCTGCAGGGGCGCCCTATAATGGAAGTGATTGTCACCTTACTGTATACTGGTTAGGGACAGAGCACAGAGTTGCGGCGGTTGCAGTCATCTGGGACCGGAAGGCTGGACACCGCGACATCCGGTGGTCAAGGGTCAGATGCGTCTGATCCTTTGCGAAGTGGTACCAGTCACCGCCGTGACCGGAAGGTATTAATTACATCAAGTGCACCAACACTGGTCAACAGGCGCTGATCCCGCCTTAGGAATAACTCTTTGAAGACCCTAGTGAAGTGGCCGAAGGCCTAAGTACACGCAGCTATAATTCTATCCTTATTACATGGACGCGGTGTGTGGGGCACGCGGTGACGGGACAGAGACATACACATAAGAGCGTGGCTGAGCCACTATTGTACAGGACAATATTCCCTAGGGGTGTGGCCGAGCCACTGATGTTATAAGGACATTATTCTTTTGCGGTATTATAGTAGAAGTGTATGCATTTTGTGTTATTGCCACGGTTCATATAAAGTTATAAGGTTATTATTGCCCACAGTAAAATTGGTTGCATGCATGGTGTTGGTATGTTGCTTGCACAGGGGAATCTTACATGATGGGGATCCCGGGTAAGTGGAGGCGCTGCGCTAATAAGTGGTACCCCAGGCTCCCAGCTAGCGGAGGCTCAGATCTCCTGGAGCCACAGGTGTGGGCAGTTACCGTAGTCTCTTAGCGTGTCAGAAAAAGGGCTACATTTGGAGGCGGTGCTGAGATCTTAGACCTGAGGTGCCCTATATTTTTTTTCTCAACTGTGCGACAATTTTTTTCTCTGCCGCCATGTCTGTGCCCTCGCAGCCTGAGGTGCGCAAATGGGCCCAGCGGCATGAAATTCCCCTGACACGTGCCTTTGGCCTAGGGCACGTTCCTGCCACCCTATCCCTGGGCACGGTGACTGATCAAGTAAGGAAACTTCCGCTCCTGGATACTGCCCGAGTACAAGATCATTTCTATGATAGGGAACATAACTGGCGTAAGATCCTATTTGTCACCGACTGGGATATATGCCTTGAAGCACTGCCCTCAGTGCTACTTCTGTCCGAGGCCCCTGGCATCCATTGCCCGTTAGTACCGGTGGACCCCGCCGAATCCCTGGCTGCGTCCACACCTCAGAGGGGCTACCCTGGCCCGTTAAGTACCCCTGAAAGCAGCTTGAATCCCCAATGGCCTGCTTCAATGGGTCTAGGCACTTCCTTCACTCCCTCAGCCATCAGGCCAGAGTTACATAGAACCAGTATGTCAAGACTAGACGCCTACTCCCCTGCTGGGGGTAGCCTGCTGGATAATGCCTCCATCCCTGTGCTTGCAGAAGCCATTCACCACTCCATGCAGTCCCACCAATATCGGAAATTGAAGGCATTTTCTGGGGACAAACCCACACCACTGGGGGAAGTCGGATTTGAAGAGTGGCTGGATCACACAGAACAGGCACTTCCTGAATGGTCCTGCACAGATGCTGTCCGGAGGCAGCGGATTATTGAGTGTCTGCGACCCCCAGCGTCCCACATGGTGCACTGCTATCGGGATGACCACCCGGATGCTGATATGGCGGGCATCATTTACTGCCTTATCAAGACGTATGGGGCCCCTGTGAATGTCTTCGCCCTGATGGCCAAGTTCCATGCTCTGGCCCAGAAAGAGGGAGAGATGGTGTCTGACTTCCTTAGATGTCTGCATCTGGATCTGTGGACCCTGGTGAGGAAGGGGGTGGTGCTGAAGGTGGATGCTGATAGACTACGCACCACCCAGCGTGTGGAGGGGGCTCCTCCCATTGCATCCGGTGTCCGTACACGTCGGCGGCTGCCTCGTGCCAGGACAAGCATTGGCGTTTAATGACTTAATGGACCGGGTCCAAGCACATGAGACTGTGCTGCTGGGGCATGACTTAACCCCGGGAAAGAAGGCGACAGGTGGGGTCAAGGAAACCAAGAAGTCGGAAGCTAAAGCCGAGATGTCCGGGGATGGGGACCCTGACAAGGAGGACTCAAAGGCGCCTGCAGCTGCCCGGGAGTGCCCTGTGTCAGGACGAACCTCGCCACCCTTCCGAGACAATGCCTACCATAGTCAACTCCAGTGCTATGCTTGTGGGAAGATGGGGCACATTCGGGCGCGCTGCCCTTCCCTGCAGAGAACGGCGTCTTGGCCGGCCAAGTCCATGCTGTGTACCCACAGAACGGCGGAGCCACGGCCCAGCCCTCAACGAGTAATCGGATCGGACCAGCCGCCATCATCAGGGTGGTGATTGAAGGCATCTATGCCTCTGCATTGATGGATACGGGGTCTCAGGTGACCATAGTGTATCGTCCCTTCTACGATCAACATTTACACCGACTGCCGCTGTTATCGGCTGACTCTTTACGTTTGAGAGGGCTGAGCCACGAAGACTACCCCATCGATGGAGTGGTGAAGGTACACCTGGATATTCCCCAGCTGAACACCGGCAAACACCATCCCATGGAAGTAGAAGCCTTGCTGTGTCCAGAACCCCAAGATCATCCCAGTGCTCCGATAATCATGGGAACCAACACCGACATTTTACAATCAGTGATCCGCATGTACTTGCAGGAAGCGGGTGAATCTCCGTTGCTGGCTCTAGCTACATGCCCAGCATTACAAGAGGCTTGCGGTAAAATTGCGACTGAAGAGGAGCATGGAATGCTGTACAGTCAAGAGCGGGGCTTGACCGAGATCCCTCCCGGGGAAGGGAGAATGATGCTCGCTGCCTGTCACTACCCTGCCAGACGCCCGGAGGATCAGCTATTCTCCTTGGAAAGAGCGACACGGGATGATCAGCGGCTCGGCTATGAAGTATTAGCTTCAGTAAAGCAGTGGTCGGGGAAAATTCCGGCTCGAACTTGGGTATATGTGCAAAACATCTCCCGAACCCCACGTGCATTGATCGCCGGCAGCCTTTGGGTCGAATCTACCCCATGACTCCAGAAATAGAGGCCGTAGGTGAATGTCTGGTGGCCACCACCCATGCCGTAACTCCCCGGTTGGCATTTGACTTCGGAGATTCGCCACTAACGAGGACTGGAGAAGAAGACTGCAGACCAAGTTGGAAGAACGATGGGGAGTGTTCTCCACGAGTGATATAGATGTGGGGTGCAGTCGCAGCGCCCACCACACCATTTGGATGAGTGACACCGCACCGTTCCGGGAGCATTCCTGCCGCATAGCACCCTGAGATGTGGAAGAGATGAGAAGACTACTAGCCAAAATGGAGAAAGCTGGTATCGTTCAAGGGTCCCGCAGTCGTTAGGCCTCCCCCATCGTGGTGGTTCGCAAGAAGAATGGGACAGTACGTCTCTGCGTAGACTATAGGACATTGAACAATCGTACGGTACCTGATCAGTACACCCTCCCACGCATCGAGGACCTTCTGAACGCCTTGATGGGAAGTAAATGGTTCAGTGTACTAGATCTGAGGTCGAGGTTCTATCAAGTGCCCATGGATCTGGAAGATCAGGAGAGAACAGCCTTCATCTGTCCGCTATGGTTCTACCAGTTCACCCGTATGCCGCAAGGGATCTGCAGGGCTCCTGTCACCTTTAAGAGGTTAATGGAACAGACACTGGGAGACATGAACTCACAAGAATGCTTGGTGTACCTGGACGACATTATAGTGTTCGGGAAGACGCTGAAAGAGCATGAGGAACGGCTAATGAAGGTGTTGGATCGACTTCAGAAGGAGGGGCTCAAACTGTCCCCTGATATATGCAAATTTTGCGCATGTCCGTGACCTATGTGAGCCACATTGTATCAGCTGAAGGGATATCCCCCGACCCAGGGAAGATAGAGGCCGTGGTGAATTGGCCCAGGCCCAATAACATCCAAGAATTTCGATCCTTCCTGGGGTTCTGTGGCTACTACCGGTGATTCGTGGAGGGCTACTCAAGCAAAGCTAAACTCTTGAATAACCTTTTAAAGATCTAGATCTGAGGACACAGGCAGGAAAAACACCACGGCGCAAACGCCATTTGGAGAGAAATGGACCTCTGCTTGTGAGCAAGCTTTCTTGAAACTGAAAACCAGTCTAACGCAGGCCCCAGTGCTGGCCTATGCCGACCCTGCCCGAGAATATGTGCTACACGTGGATGCCAGCTTCAGTGGACTGGGAGCAGTGTTGCACCAGAAATATGACACAGGGCTCCGCCCCGTGGCGTATGCGAGTCGAAGCTTGACCCCGAGTGAACAGAACTATCCTGTCCACAAGTTGGAGTTCCTAGCCCTCAAATGGGCAGTAGTGGACAAGTTACACGATTACTTGTATGGGGTACAGTTTGAAGTCAGGACAGATAACAACCCAATGACTTACATCAACACGTCCGCCAAATTGGATGCGACAGGTCATCGATGCTTGGCGGCCCTAGCCAATTATAGGTTCAACCTTAAGTATAAACCAGGGCCCACTAACATAGGGGCCGATGCTCTGTCACGAAGGCCGGGGCTTCAACCCACCATGGTTGAGGAGGTATGGGAGGAAATTCCAGGGCATGGTATACGTGCTCTATGCTCACTAGCAGCAGTGGTCAATGACCAGGTGGTGTTCTCAGAGCTAAGAGTAGCTGACTCATTAGGGTGTCAATCCCGAGCCGTTCCCCGGGCCTACCGAGGTCAGGAAGGAATGAACATTTCAGAAGATAAAATCATTTCCTGGAAAGAATTGGTGCAACACCAGATTCAAGACCCAGTGGTGGAACTAGCTCGCCAAGCTCTGCAGCAAAAGAACCCCTCTATTCTTAAGCAAGCCCCCAGAGAACTGGTGAAACTATTGTTGAATGAGTTAGGAAAGTTCAAACTGGACAATTGCCTATTGTACCAGGTCATTCCATACCACAATCATCCCGACCGGCGACAACTATTCTTGCCTGAAAGTCTGAGAAATATGGGCCCTACGCGATGATCATGGCCATCTGGGCATTGACAAGACGTTCGGGTTACTCCGGGATCGGTTCTATTGGCCAAAAATGAGAGAGTCAGTGGAATTGCATTTCCGAAGGTGTACCCGCTGTATACAGAGGAAAATACTCCCCACACGGGCGGCCCCCATGGCCCATTTGAAAAGCTCTTGTCGTATGGATTTGGTGTGCATGGATTTCTTGTGTATCGAGCCAGACACCCGGGGCATCGGTAACGTACTAGTGATCACAGACCACTACACAAGATACGCCCAAGCGTTCCCCACCAAAGATCAACGGCGGTGACAGTGGCTAGAGTATTGTGGGAGAAATACTTCATTCATTATGGCTTACCGAATCGACTCCCCTCTGATCAAGGCAAGGATTTCGAGAGTACTCTCATTAGAGAACTACTGAAGTTGTTAAACATAGCTAAGGGACTACCCCGTATCACCCAGAAGGGGATGCTATGCCCGAACGGTTCAACCGAACACTGCTGGACATGCTGGGGACATTAAAAGGCTCTCCAAAGACGGAGTGGAGCAAGCATGTGGAGACATTGGTGCATGCCTATAACTGTTCTCGACATGAGTCTACAGGGTATACTCTGTACTTCTTGATGTTTGGGAGAGAAGCTCGATTACCTGTGGATGTGCGACTGCGGATATCTACTGATGGGGTATCCAACAGAACGCATTTCCGCTATGTACAGAGATTACAAGACAGCCTGCAGCAGGCCTATAAATTGGCTGAAAAGGCGGTGGTGCAATTAAATGCGGGTAACAAAAGGCGCTATGACCACAAGGTGCGACATAAGGAGATCCGTCCGGGGGATGCTGTTCTCCTCCGTAATTTAGGCATTCCCGGAAAGCACAAACTGGCTTATCGGTGGAGAGATGGGGTGTATGAGGTAGAATCACTGATGCCTGGCCTCCCGGTATACCACATCAAGGACTCCGAAGGCCGGGTAAAGGTATGGCATAGGAATCACCTGCTCCCCATACCTCAAGTAGGGGACAACGAATTGGAGGTACCCACTGTTTCAATTTATGGGGAAGTACAGAGGATGGCCCAGAGTCTGTAATACATGCCACCTCTGAGAATCCTATGGAGGGAACCTCTCAAAAGGGCCTTCCGGCCGCGGGGGCATCTCCCAAAGGAGCTATAGGTAAAGAGCCCCTTGGTCCAACGACAGATACGCTGACTCCCGTGAGTCAGCCACAAACCAGCAGAGCCCATGCTTTGTACTTCAAAGAGTCTTTGTAGATTTATCAAGCCCCTCAAGGGTAGAATTGGAAATGCCAAATGAGGCTTACTACTCTCCCGAGGAGGTAGCTGAAGAGCAACTTCGCCGAAGCCAAAGAACTGGTCAACCTCCAATGAGGATGGCTTATGATCAATTTGGGGCACCCCATTATGAGGCTCAGCAGTGGGCTCGCCGCAGAGTGCAGTCTGTAGCGGTAATGTTCAATGAAATGTGCAATTTGATATAGAGTGATAAGTAAGATGTACTGTGTTGCGTTAATTTTTTTTATTATATAACGTTCTGTGTATAGTTACGTGAGTTTGACCCAAGCGGGGACGTTGGATTCTTCGAAGGGGAGAATGTAGGGATGTGTTAGGAACCTCCTACGTGCGCTCGGTGGGAGTGTGGCAGGTTCCGCGGCGGCACGCAGTACAGGGCGCCGCCATGTTGTTGCGCAACATTGCAAAGGCACTGAGAAAGTGGAAAGGTCGCGCATGCGCAATGGAAGCGCGCGAACGACGGGCCTGTAAGGAAAAGGCTCCGTGGGGGAACTACAATTCCCATGAGCCCTAGTGTGGTCACCTGATGGGAGGAACCAATCAGAATGCTAGGTTTACGGAAACAGGAAAGGGAAGCGGGGGGAAGAGACCACGCTAGTCAGAGGAGATCTGGAAGGAGCCGGAGGAGGTAGTGCGAGTGCATGGGGTCCGTGACCTGCCTGCATAGGATAGCTATCCCCGCAGGACCTTAGGAGCATACCTTGTGTCCCAGTAGGTTGCTGAGCTGCAGGGATGCCCTATAATGGAAGTGATTGTCACCTTACTGTATACTGGTTAGGGACAGAGCACAGAGTTGCGGCGGTTGCAGTCATCTGGGACCGGAAGGCTGGACACCGCGACATCCGGAGGTCAAGGGTCAGATGCATCTGATCCTTTGCAAAGTGGTACCAGTCACCGCTGTGACCAGAAGGTATTAATTACGTCAAGTGCACCAACACTGGTCAACAGGCGCTGATCCCGCCTTAGGCATAACTCTTTGGAGACACTAGTGAAGTGGCCGAAGGCCTAAGTACACGCAGCTATAATTCTATCCTTATTACATGTACACGGTGTGTGGGGCAACCGGTGACGGGACAGAGACATACACATAAGAGCGTGGCTGAGCCACTATTGTACAGGACAATATTCCCTAAGGGTGTGGCCGAGCCACTGATGTTATAAGGACATTATTCGTTCGCAGTGTTATAGTATAAGTGTATGCATTTTGTGTTATTGCCAGGGTTCATATAAAGTTATAAGGTTATTATTGCCCACAGTAAAATTGGTTGCATGCATGGTGTTGGTATGTGTCTTGCCCAGGGGAATCTTACATGACGGGGATCATGGGTAAGTGGAGGCGCTGCGCTAATAAGTGGTACCCCAGGCTCCCAGCTAGCGGAGGCTCAGATCTCCTGGAGCCACAGGTGTGGGCAGTTACCCGTAGTCTCTTAGCGTGTCAGAAAAAGGGCTACATATGTTAGAATATAAGCCACTATAGAATCTTAATAAATAGTAAGACAGAAAATAGACCCAATATAAAGGATCTGCTGTGTAGATTAACACATAATAATCAAATGAAAATAGAATATCACAATGTTATATACCTATATGGTTAATAATTAACGAGGTGATTTATATTTGGAAAAAATCCTGAGTTGGTGATAACAATCTTATCAAGAAACAATGGTGTATGAACATTATAGTTAATAGTACTTAGATGGTAGTACTAATATAAATGCAGATAGACATAAAATAACAATAAGAATGAATGGCATACACAAATAGATATTTGGAGAGTATTGTTAAGCATAACAACAATAATCAATAATATTACAACCTAATAATGAAATATGGAAATATATCCCAGTTGAAAGAAAAATTAAGAAAAACTTAAAAAGAACTATATACTGTACAATGAATCATAGTTTATGAATCCTGCAACTATTGTTTCAATAGGACCTTTGCAATAATGCCTAGACATTACTATCCGTGCACAATGTTGCACGAGAGTAAATAGCCCAAAAGATGGAACATAAATAATTATATATATCAATCCAACTATGAGAAGATAAATATATAGCATAAGATAATGTCTTGATTAGGTTGTTTGTTTTCTCAAAGAATATGGGAAGGCATCTCTATATACATATATGCAAAGTCCTATTGACCCAGAAATCACTGGATCAGCGTTTCAAAAAACTATACAAAACATCTCAATAAACAACTTGACGCAAGATATATATATATCCAGTCTAAAAAGACCATAGAGATTATGTATAGTAAAGAACATGTTACGTAATGAGAACAGATAAAGGAATCAGAAGAACACAATGCATAAACAACAGTCTGGCACCTAATAGAAAATAATAAAAACATGACTATGATATTCTATTTGTACCTCATCTATATACGGAATGTAAATGTAAGAATATTGAATTATGTTGAGTCTAAAGCACAGAAGAATAAATAATAAAAAATGAAATAAACCAAAATAATAATAAATGTACAAAATAGTATACAGAATATTATTAAAAGAAATTACTCAAAAAACTTATATTTGAACTTATATTTGAAAATAATAAATCTAGAGAAAATGTTTGAGGTCCCATTCTGAGTTTAACACTTTAGGGACTAGGGTCTCAAGTGAGAAGATCCAGTAGGCTTCTCTTTTGCAGAGAGTCTTGATTCTGTCTCCTCCTCTAATGTGAGTATTAATATGTTCAATGGCAGTACATTTTAAATTATTGAGAGATCCATTTTGGCACTCACTGAAATGTTTTGAGACTGGATGGTTTAGATCTTTTTTTTAAGATCAGTGTCAAGTGCTCCATCATCCGGAGTTTAAACATTCTGGAGGTTAGGCCAACATATCTCTTGTTACATCCACAGCTTATCATATAAATCACGAATTCCGTATTACAGTTGATAAAGGACAGAATATTGTTTGACCTATTACCCTCCATATTTTTAAACGTCTTTGTTTTTGATATATATTTACAAATTTTGCAGCGTCCACAGGGAAAACATCCTTTCAAATTTGGAAAAATTCTTTTTTGATTGTGTGTTTATAATTTTTTAACATACTGGGAGAAATTATGTTCCCCAGAGTTTGTGATTTTTTAAATATAAATTTTGGATTAGCAGAGGTGATACCTCGTAATATTGGATCAATGGACAAAATGTTCCAATGTTTGTTAATAATACATTTTATTGCCTGGACTTGACTGCTGAATTGTGATATAAAATAGGGATGGTCTAGGTCTGACATTGATAGAGACTGGCCAACTTTCCTGTGTCTTCCCCAGATGCGATTGGAATAAGAAATGATTAACTCATGTCTTTATTTATCTAAAGCATTAAGATAAGCATCCTCCAGTATTGTCCTATTGTATCCCCTGGACATAAACCGATGAGTAAATTCCGTAGCTCTTGATATAAAGTCATCCAAATCTGAACAATTGCGGCGTAATCGAATATATTGACCATATGGTACAGCTGGGACCGCCTTTATCCTAAGGCGGCCGTAGCTGAGCCGCTCTGATAACCGCGGCCAGACGCGGTCTGTTTTCTTTTTTTCCGAAGCGGTTTTCGATATGTTAGCGCTCTGATTTTTAGCGCTGTCTGCAATACTGCAATACCGTCTAAAATCTCAGGTGGGCATTCGTGAGCTGTTGCCTTAAAAGTCTAATAGCAATTCAACCTACAGTACAGCCGTATATTTTCTGCAAGTCTGTGTGTGCGCGCGCAGTAATTGTAAATTTGAAGATTTAAACAGTATTACAAAAATATAACGTCGCGTCTTCTTCGAATATAAAATTATCACCTTACTACAGTATATGTATTATTTAGTAATCAATTCTTTTACTTCTTTTCATACTGTTTATTTTATGCGCATGCGTGTACTGTACAGTATGTCTCATTTGAATAATGTTGAAACGCATAGGCGTGTTACAGTATCACATTTCGGCGCATTAAACATTATGATGACGTTTTGAAAATATTTCTTTGAACTGATAATCCATCATACAGCGCTCTCCCCCTCGCCCCCGCACACACACAAGGCTCAAGGATTTCAACTTCTTATCTACAACTCTCCCACACCATTCATTTGTAGTGGATGGCTTTCTGGCTTGAATCACATTCCTGCGCATGCGTGTATGACTTCCCATTCATTTACAAGTTAGTTCAAGTTTAAAAAATATATACCGTATTTCCTCGATTCTAGGACGCACTTTTTTTCCTATTTTCACAGGCTGAAAGAGGGCTGCGTTTTAGAATCGATGTATTTAAAAAATATCCGCTAGGGGGCACTGCTGCAGATGCCGGGCAGGATTTTCACAGTGTGCATGAACAGCACATGGCTGCGATCACCCCCCCTTCCCTCCCCTCGAGGTGCAGAGGGATGGGAGATGTCTGTCAGGGCACATCAACATTGCCCAGAAGCGCCCCCCCCACTTCCCAAATCCCTGTGTGAAATGCAGGAGGTGCAGAGGTAGCTGTGTCTCTCTGGATGTGTTTGTGTGTCTCTCTCTCTGTGTCTCTGTATGTGTTTGTCACTCTGTGTGTGTGTGTCTCTCTCTGTATGTGTGTGTGTGTGTTTGTCTCTGTATGTGTCTGTGTGTGTCTCTCTCTGTCTGTGTGTGTCTCTGTATGTGTTTGTCACTGTGTGTGTGTGTGTGTGTGTGTGTGTGTGTGTGTGTGTGTGTGTGTGTGTGTGTGTGTGTGTGTGTGTGTGTGTGTGTGTGTGTGTGTGTGTGTGTGTGTGTGTCTCTCTCTATATGTGTTTGTCTCTGTATGTGTCTGTGTGTGTCTCTCTCTGTCTGTGTGTGTCTCTGTATGTGTTTTTATGTGTGTCTCTGTGCGTGTGTGTGTGTGTGTGTGTGTGTGTTTGTCTCTGTATGTGTCAGTCTCTCTCTGTCTGTGTGTGTCTCTCTCTGTATGTGTCTGTCTCTCTCTGTCTGTGTGTCTCTCTCTCTCTCTCTCTCTGTGTGTCTCTGTATGTGTTTGTGTGTGTCACTCTGTGTCTGTGTGTGTGTGTGTGTGTGTGTGTGTGTGTGTGTGTGTGTGTGTGTGTGTGTGTGTGTGTGTGTGTGTGTGTGTGTGTGTGTGTGTGTGTGTCTCTGCTAGCAAAAGCAAGGTAGGAGATTGTTAGAACATGTTCTTTTTACTTTGAGGAAAGCAATGAGTACAGGAATAAAAAGGTACTCAGTAACATCATAATAAGGGCCACTAAATGTAAATGGCTAGTGTGTTTATTTACCCAGGACACCTTCCTACCCATCCTGTTCTTACTGCGCTCTCATGCTTCCCTCTTTCACTGCTTTGAAATCTGATGCTGGCAGCAAAAGGGTTAAGAAAAATCCCCCCACACTGCCACTGCCCCTGCCATATCTGTCTCTCTCTGGTCTGTGTGCCCCCCCTATTCTCTCCCCCCCTAATCTCTCCCCCCCTATTCTCTCCCCCCCATTCTCCCCCCCCATTCTCTCCCCCCCATTCTCTCCCCCATCCCTCCCATTCTCTCCCCCATCCCTCCCATTCTCTCCCCCACCCCTCGCATTCTCTCCCCCACCCCTCCCATTCTCTCGCCCACCCATCCCATTCTCTCCCCCACCCCTCCCATTCTCTCCCCCATTCTTCCCATTCTCAACCCCACCCCTCCCTTTCTCTCCCCCACCCCTCCCATTCTCTCCCCCACCCCTCCCATTCTCTCCCCCACATTCCTTTCCCCCCCTTCCCTCCCATTCTCTCTCCCGCTTCCCTCCCATTCTCCACCCCCTTCCCTCCCATTCTCTACCCCCCTTCCCTACCATTCTCTCCCCCCCTTCCCTCCCATTCTCCCCCCCCCCCTTCCCTCCCATTCTCCCCCCCCTTCCCTCCCATTCTTTCCCCCCCTTTCCCTCCCATTCTCTCCCCCCCTTCCCTCCCATTCTCTCCCCCCCTTCCCTCCCATTCTCTCCCCCCCTTCCCTCCCATTCTCTCCCCCCCCTTCCCTCACATTCTCTCCCCCCCTTCCCTCACATTCTCTCAACCTCACATTCTCTCCCCCTTCCCTCACATTCTCTCCCCCCCTTCCCTCACATTGTCTCCCCCCTATTCTCTCCCCCCCCCATTCTCTCCCCCCCCATTCTCTCCCCCCCATTCTCTCCCCCATCCCTCCCATTCTCTCCCATCCCTCCCATTCTCTCCCCCACCCCCCCATTCTCTCCCCCACCCCTCCCATTCTCTCCCCGTCCCTCCCATTCTCTCCCCCCACCCCTCCCATTCTCTCCCCCACCCCTCCAATTCTCTCCCCCACCCCTCCCATTCTCTCCCCCACCTTCCTTTCCCCCCCTTCCCTCCCATTCTCTCCCCCCATTCCCTCCCATTCTCCCCCCCTTCCCTCCCATTCTCTACCTCCCCTTCCCTACCATTCTCTCCCCCCCCTTCCCTCCCATTCTCTCCCCCCCTTCCCTCCCATTCTCCCCCCCCTTCCCTCCCATTCTCTCCCCCCCTTTCCCTCTCATTCTCTCCCCCCCTTCCCTCCCATTCTCTCCCCCCTTCCCTCCCATTCTCTCCCCCCCTTCCCTCCCATTCTATCTCCCCCCTTCCCTCACATTCTCTCCCCCTCACATTCTCTCCCCCTTCCCTCACATTCTTTCCCCCTTCCCTCACATTCTCCCCCCCCTTCCCTCACATTCTCTCCCCCCCCTCCCTCACATTCCCTCCCCCCTCATCCCTCACATCTCCCCCTTCCCTCACATTCCCCCCCTTCCCTCACATTCCCTCCCACCCCTTCCCTCACATTCCCTTCCCCCCTTCCCTCACATTCCCTCCATTTTCCCTCTCCCCCCCTTTCTGCCTGTCGCTCCCCATTCTGTGTCTGCCTCTCTCTCCCCATTGGTTATTGAAGTGTCATGTGACCCTGCTAGTTAAAAAATAAACACAAAAATTCTGCACATTTATTATAGTGGGATATTTTTTTCCCAATTTTTTTTTTATTAAATCAAGGGTGCGTCTTAGAATCGATGGCGTCTTACAATCGAGGAAATAGGGTATATATTTTTTTCAGTTATCAACATGGGCTTGCATAACAATTCTGGATATTATGAGAATCAAGTTTTAAAAATATATATTTTTTTTGGTTATTGACATGGGCTTGCATAACAATTCTGGATATTCTCGACATTTCTCGACATGTGCCGTGCCTGAATAACAATTCTTGATATTCTGATCATCAATCAGTATTGTTGCTTTTTAATTCTACACTAATCATGCACATGCTTTATGAGGTGGGTGGCATACTGTGGTTTTTATTTGGGGATCAAAACATTACTGTATGATAACCTGTTGAAAATATTTCTTTGAACTACAGGTAATCCATCATACAGCTTTCCCTCCCTCCCCCCCCCCCGCACACACACAAGGCTCAAGGATTTCAACTTCTTATCGACACCTCTCACAAATCATTCATTTTCAAATGGATGGCTTTGTGGCTTTAATCTTCCCGAGCCTGGTCTCACATTTCTGCACCTGCGTGTAATTCTCTTTGGGTGGGACATTGTTCATTATTAATGTGCATGCGTGTATAACTTCCCATTCAATTAGAAGTTCAAGTCCGAAAAAAAAGTTGGATTTTTTTGTTATTTTTTTCCGTTTCTCGACATGTGCCTTCTTATCAACACCTCTCACAAACCATGAGAATGACTCATCCATCCACCCCCCAAACCCCGAAGCCATTCTTTAAAATCTTTGAGGCTTTGTTTACGGTAACGCATGCGCACGTGTGATAATCTCTTCTCGAATTTAATATGTTAATCTGATTAGCCCTTCTTGGCCCTTCAACCCCTCCCTCCCACCACTTCACACACAAGCCTTACTACGTGAATTGAAATGTTTATTCACACCCGAATTTAATATGTAAATCTGATAAGGGTGGGGTGTTTCAATGATTATGATTATCGTGAATGTAAAGAAATAATTATTTTATTTTATCAGGAATAAAAAATACAAATAATCATGAATAATACAAATTACAGTCTTTCTCTTCTTTGTACACATACTACTGTAGTTCTTCTGTCAGTTGAAAATTAAGGGCCGGTGGATAATCATGGAAGAATGAAAAATACAAATAATCATGAATAATGCAAATTTATAATAATAAAAACAGTAATACAATTTTTCAGTCTTTCTCATCTTCGTCATGGCTACATTCAATTCTGCAGTTCATTGAGAGAGGGGCGGGGGTGTGTGTGTGTGTGTGTGTAAATCATGACTGTACACTATACACACAGTTCACAACATTTACACATGATACCTCCCCCTCCCCCCCCGTCCTTTTTTAGTGCAGATCTCTCTGAAAAGGAAAGAAACAATTAGTGCAGTTATGTGCATATAATGGCATTGTGTACAGTATAACTACTCCATATTGGACTATGCAGTTACTACTGTCAAACTACTGTATACTGGAACTCATTATACATTAGAACTACTGTATAACTACTGTAAAATACTTTGTAACAAGATTGGTAGTGCAGCTCTCTCTGAAAAGAAAAAATGAGTGCAGTTAAGTGCATACTGTAAAACAATCTGTGCCATACCTGTATCATACTGTACTTGGTGTGCCTGTACTTACCATACTACAGTACAGTACTGTACCATACTACCTTCCTGATGCATGCTCATAACGCTCTATCACAATGGGCAACACAGTCGCAATATGGTCGTTATATTTATTACATCGTTCGATGGTGAGTACATTGTTCCAAAAACTCAGTATATTATTCGCCAACAAATCCTTTTTGAGGGTTTCACCACTTTTCGGATATGATCCTTCAGCTGATGCCAGACCATTTCGATAGGATTGAAGTCTGGCGATCTGTCTTTGGAGGGGAAAAAAGGAGAATTAGTTAAAGAGATACAGAGTAAACAGTGGGAAAATAATAAGACACGGTTACCATACTTACTCTGCTGGCGTCTTCACCCAGTTGATACCGCAGGCAATAATATGCGCAGGAGACGCGGTGTGTTTGGGATCGTTGTCCTGGTAGAAACGGTGACCATCTGGGAATTCACGTGTGATGTATTCCACAATCTCAGGCACTATTTTCTCTTGAAAAAAAACTTTATTCATGATTTCTGTAACAAGAAAAGAAAAGTGCTCAAAATAATGCACACTACAGTAGTACAGTACAGTGCATAAGGCTACAGCATGTGACTTTGTGCATTATTTTACCATCAAAGATGACAATGCATCCTGGTACACACCTAGAGATGGCACCCCACACATGCATCTTCACTGGGTGTTTTGGACGCAGCTTCATAGATATGCGTCCTTTTTTGTGGAATGCAAAGGTGGCAAATCTCTCCAGTGATACAGTAGACTCGTCAGTAAAGATGCAATACTGAAAAGTTTTGCTACTGTAGATTCATGCCTGTGCCTGGACCACTCTCTTGATCTTGTTTACGACCCTTATCATATGGTACGTTCTGTAATAACAAGGAATAATTTTATAGGTACAGTACAGTTTCTTCAACCACACTTTTACCTCCTGTACTCTCCAGTACTAACCTCACACGTACATATTTCCATCCAATTCTGCGACTCATCTTCTTGATGCTGGTCTCTGATACGGATATATTGTGAGTTTTCTGCAGAGTGTCTTTGACCCTTGTGGCACTCTTGTCATCCTTCTCTTCACTTATTTGGTCAACCAGAAGAGTTGTCTCCCTACAGTGTAAAGGAAAAACAACAATATGTTACAGTATGCCACAAGTACAGTACATCATTTATGCGCAGGCCTACAGTATGGCTAAATATATATCTAATACTGTACACTGTAGTTATATAAATATACAGCGATAAAAATAATAATAATATATATATACAGTAATATAGTTATATAAATATACAGCGATATAAATAATATATATATATATATATATATATATATATATATACAGTACTATAGTTATATAAATATACTGCGATATAAATAATAATATATATATATATATACAGTAATATAGTTGTATAAATATACAGCAATATAAATAATAATAGATAGATATATACAGTAATATAGTTATATAAATATACAGCGATATAAATAATAATAGATAAATATATAATATAGTTATATAAATATACAGCGATAACAATTATAATATAATATTACTGATACTTTATGTGTGTGTGCGTCATACTGTTTACAGTAAACAGTAAACTGTGTACTGAAATTGGGGGTTGTGAGTGCATGAGTCATAATGAGTAATAATGAAGTGAGTGATAATTAAGGAAAGAGGTGCAACTCACTTTGAAATACTGTAGAAATAGAATTGATTATAAGAATGTAAGAATGTAATTCTGATAATTGAGGAAGGAGGTGCAACACAAAAACAAATTGTACTGTACAGTATATCTAATAATTGCTGGGAAATTTGTTCTGTTAAAAACAATAAGCCATCTAACCAATAAAAGTGCTATTGCAGTACTGCACGGTAAATAAAACATATTCAAAATACTTTAATTACGCGGTAATTACCGTTGGTGTCTTCTTGAATTTTTTGGTCTTACCGTGGGCATGATAGCTCACGGTGGCTGCTGGTACAACGAGGCCAGAAGTACTTAACCAGCATTGAATATCTGAAATTCGTTGTCCTCTCGTGTGCATATCCTTTATTATCATGCTGAGATCCTTAGAAATCTTTCTAACAGGCATCGCTGCGTGTAGAAAGAAATACAAGCACAAGAATGTATATTCGATGTTGAGTCGATGTGTATTCAATGTGCAGTGAATCAACAAAATGGATGGTGTATTTATACTTTAATGGGCCTCATTACAGTACACCCACTTTTAACACCTGCACCTCGTGGCCATGCATGCGAAAAAAAATTGTAGTGCACATTAGAGTACGCCCACTTTTAACACCTGTACCTCAATCACAATAGGAACACAGTGTATAAAAGGTGACTCAAATTGCATAGCCCACCACACTCTGATCTGTATCTGAACTTGCTCTTGTCCAGTTACTGCATTGTGCTTTATACCATCTGCATCCATGGATGAACCCCGATTCTACGGACGCAGGACCCCACCTCTCTTCTGCTGTGCCTGCCGTTCCGAAAAAGCGAAAGGCGGGAGCCTTTTCCAAGCCACAGCCAAAGCGAAAGGCCAAGGCTAATAAAGAAAACCTTCTGACGACTACAAAGGCTAAGGCTTTTAAGAAGCCTTATTATGTCAAGAAGAAATTGGCTGATATATCATTAAACAAAACATATGGGAGCCACCCATCGACGCTGCCGCTGCTCTCCTGGGAACCCACATTTCACCTTTTCCTGCACTCCTCAACGACGCTGCTGCTTCTCTCCAGGAAACACCTAGGACACCTTCTCCTGCACTCAACGCTGCCGCTGCTCTCCCGGGAACCCACATTTCACCTTCTCCTGCACTCCTCGACGATGCTGCTGCTTCTCTCCAGGGAACCCCCGGGCCACCTTCTCCTGCACTCCACGCTGCCGCTTCTCTCCTATGTCATCCAATTTCATCCGCTCCTAGCACCCATCCACTCAGATGTCCACAGCACCCCATGCACAAGATCCAACTCGTTAGACCGCATGCTGAATGGGTTAAGTGTCTATAACCCTGTGAACTCTATGCTGGTAAAGATAGATCTTCTTGTAGAGACCATGCTAAATATGGATCAATGGATGGAGAAGATGAATAAGCAGATGGAGAAGATGGATAATCGCATGGACAAGATAGAGACTGACATAGCGGGGATACATAATTTGCTTGGAGTTCCTGCCCCTGTATGTCGGCCGCAGGAGCAGGAGGGTGGCATGGATGGGATGGATGGGACCTTCAACCTTCCATCACCAAGCGCACCCCCTCCATCAGAAGATTATGTGTTTATGTATGCTGTTGACGAGGATGACATGACAACACCGTCAAGACCACGCCAGGAGACAACATAGACAAGGCAACTAAGAAAGGAGGAAAGCATCCTCCCAGACCAACTACCCTCGCCCGCTGCCACAAGCACACCCGCTCCCAGAATCCCACCCACACACGCTTGCATTGAGACGCTGCCCGACATAATCTTGCGCGACCTGTCCCAGCAACCCAGGGAGAAGTATAGGTTTGCAAGTGGTGGTATAGCCCAGAAACATGCCATGTACATTTTCAAGCACCACGTGAGCTACGAGTTGTACTGCGGGTTGGCCCACAATGTCAATTATGAATGGAGTCGCGTCAAGAAGGATCTTCCTGAAAATTTAAGAAAGAGTATTGTGGAAGAATTGCGGCGCTATCATTCCATTACAGATCATTTAATGAAAATCGTGAGAGACTCCATAAATGGCATTTTATGGCATACAAGGCATTGTCCCTGGAAGGACAGACTGGTGGGGATCAAAGTCGCTGCGTGATTGGTCATCTGTTCAAATGTTGATTCATTTTTGACTTACAGTACTCCCCAATGAAAAAAATGTTGATTGTTTTTAATTGTATTAATAAATAAATGTTTTTACTTACACCATACACCTGTAAATGTTTTGAATTACTTTACACCAATAAAAAAAATGTTGATTGTTTTAAATTGTATCAATAAATAAATGTTTTTACTTACACCATACACCTGTGAATGTTTTGACTTACTGTACTTTTAAATTGTTTCATTGTGTCTCCTTTTATAACAAAATACAGTGTTTCTAGAACATACAGTACTGTACAGTAAGTAATGGTTAATTAATTAATGTACAGTAGTAAACACAAACATTTTGCGTTTCAACAAGGTTCCATGAGGCATACTGTACAGTACTGTACTGTATACTGTAGGCATGCGCATTACATCAAAACAGTATTAAAACAATACATACTGTACGGGTATAGAATACACATACTGTAATACATGTAGAATAAATGCATACTTTTTATTTTTGGGGTTTATTATACAGTACTCTATGTAAAAAAGAATTGTATACTGTATGAAAAAACAGCATACTGTTCCAGGTTTTCAATAAAGCTCACAGTTATTCTATCCTAATCCATAAAAATGGCAGTGCCACTAGATTGTTGCCTCCGGTACGTGGATTTTTAAATCAGATTCAGCAATGTGCAAGCATCGTTACAAAAAGCGACATTATTCATCGAAATCCCTCCATTTGCCGTTCACCGCCTGATGACAAAGTTTCTTTTCTGAGGAAAAATAAAAGTATTACTGTAGTGGTTGGTTCAAATTAGTCAGTCCCCTAATGAAGTTCCCACAGTCAGTCCCCATAGTCCCCTCGGTCAGTCCCAGCAATAATTTTCTCGGGGGGCGTCCCTTGTTCACATACACGCATGCGTCTAGATGTGATGACACGCATATGCGTTTCAACAAGGTCCCAATGAGACATACAGTAGGCGCATGCGCCTAGCTGTCCACCAATTGTTCAGTATCTACTGTAGAAGCTGCTCAGCCAATGATATTGCTGGACTACATTTTCGCGAATTGTGACTAAAATAATAGAACTAATTAACCATAAGCAAAGCGATTGATTACAAGAGAATCGCTTGACTGTGCATTGATATTGATATTTCAAAAAAAGAATAAAATACGGCAGCCGTACTCACCATAGACTTTGCCAATCGGTTGGCGCCGAGCCACTGCCACAAGTCCTGTATTCTTGATTATACACGTAGTTGACAGGTGACAGCGGACCTGTAGTTGACAGCTGATGAAGCTGGAAATCTTTTTGGTACATGCAAGCTTGCTGGTATCGGTACGTGAAATCCCACTCAGGCTGCAGGTATCCAGGCAGGGACAGATTGCAAGGGTTGACGGTCAACAGATTTTCACTGACGGTCGGTCCGTTATTGGAAGCCGGTGCTGGCGCTGGCGCATTGCTTGCCTGGGACTGACGATTCTTAGTTGGTTTTACCATGACCTTTCGGCTTTTTCAGACTCCATGATCAAAGACACTGGAACATCTGGCGCAACACACCAATACCCTCCTCTAACTCCGGGTGCGGGATCAATACGAAAAAAAACACGGATCGATACATAACGTTTTCCTTATTGCACGCTTCCACGCACGAGCATCTTGTGAAAATTTGTAAATTTCATAATTTTCGATAAAATATTGATAAATTTGACCAACTGTGGCCATCTTATCATTTGCTGCATTAATTGCGGACCATATTAAATAAGCGTACGTTAAGTTGGGCTTTTTGAACACGTACTGCGGCGGTGTACTCATCTCGGAAATCTCTGGACAATAGAACACCAGACACTCACTGTGCATTAAGTTTTTAATATGAAACACCTAAATTGATACAGTATTGTAACTTCTTCAGTACCAAGGTCAATTCACAATGGACCACTGTGGTTTTTTTCATACACCTGCAAGTCGACACATTACTGAAGCACATGTACAGTACTGTAGTGTACACATTAGAATTCTTTACAATTCATGAATATCTGCCACCTGGCAGATACGCGAAGAATTGCACCCAATTAAATCTGAACCATTATCATTAAACAGATCAAGCGCGGGTGACGGCCGGCATGAATGCTGCATGAATGTGGCATGAACGCGGTCAAGCGCGTGACATTCTGAAAAAGTCACCGGATAATAACCGAGAAGTGTTAAAATAAAAGCGGCCTCGGCTGTATGCCTTTAAATAGACTTTTGTTATGTCCACTAGTGTAATGAAGTAATGTATTTCTACTATATTCGTTTAGAAAAATGTCTGCGTGTACTTTTTCGTCCATACCGACAAAAAAGTTGAAATCCAGGAAGCGAATGTGGAGAGAGTGATGTTGTGAAGTGAAAGAAAGATTAAATGGGTTATCATTAATATTGTGAATGAATGACATGAGATCCTCATAAGAGCCTCTTCATATCAATAGAAGGTCCTCAATATAACGACAATAGAAATAAATGTGTTTTGTTTCCTGTTTTTAACATGTAGTTCAATAAATCTTTTTTATTTTTTTATACCGGTGAGTTGCTAGTGTCTTATTTTCGGTCTGCTGACCGCACAATCCCTTGCTTCGTTCTTCGTATGCTGTTCTTTGATTGGATGGACGCACGGCAGATTTGCAGGACTGGACACACAGGAGGAATCACGCTTTTACCTGAAGGAGACGGTGTTTCACTGTGAGCTATGCCACACTCCACCGGGACTACCGAGGGACGGAGAGTGAACTTCAATCGAGCGGAGCTGAGATAATTCATATTGTTCCCCGCCAGTCGTTCAAATAGAGCTTATGGGCTCAATCCATATGCAAATCCCAATTAGTCCTTATTCTTCCTTCTGGCTATAAAGTGACGCCATTGAATTATTGATTATATCTGCATACATCGGCTGCCTTTTACCCAAACTGTTTATATACATACATTGTTGTAAATAGATCATGAGATTTATTCATATCTCTATAAGGTTGGCTTTTGAGCTATGAATGGCTCCTCCTAGTCTTTTTAGGAAACTTAAATTCCTATTCCCTATGCATATAGCGTTACTTCCTTTTTAGTATGCCAAGAGGAAGGACAGTGTGGCAGCCATGGTTCCTCACATGTTTCCTCTACAGAAGGGTTTGCTGTCCTGTGTAATGCTGTGCATTGTGAGTTGGAAGCCCTCATATGCTCTGACATGTTCTATCATTCAATAAAATTGCTACCAGAACTCCCATGATCAATTAGTTGTGTTACCCTCTTTATATGGTACCGTACATACCATACATATACAGTAGTATGGATATGCAGAAGCTATTATGATCTACTGATACTACAAATCCATTTTAAAGGGGTAGACCAAAATGAATATAACATTTTGGTAAACTTAATGGAAAAAACATATTCCCAAAGCTATTATGATTGTACCCTGAGCAGGATTGTGAACAAACCCTAAACATTGGATATTTGAAACCTTAACAACAAAGCCTAGTATAGTATTTGAAGTAGACACATAGCACTGGATTATGTTAAAAAATATTTGAAAAGAAAAAGTAAGGTACAGTAGTGCTCATCAACAAAATCTTATCAATGTATAAAATAGTAGAGATAACTTAGCGGATGCATCTAAAGTAGATAAGAAAACCACCTGTCACATATTGGGAAGTGTTGACAGAACTTCAAGAACTCCAAATCCTATTCTTGTCCACATTTTTTTTAATTCTACATAGAAAAGACAAATGTTTTGATCACAAAGGGCCTTCATCATTTTAAAGCCATCATTAAAAACTGAGAGATGGAAAGGGTGACATGTATACTAATAAGAAAATAATTAAATAGGAAGTATGGGCAGAAGAGTTCAATTATAGAGATTTTAAGATCACTATTTACACTTATTTACTTTAAGTAGGTATATCAGTAAGAATATATTTTTTATCTCTACTGTTCAGTTAACTTTTTTGGTAAGATAATTTAATTGTTCAGTGACATACTTTGTAGATTTGTATTCCAATGATGGTGCTATAACCTAGATAGGAATGAACACTAATAAACTATTTTAAGACAATATATTTAAGAATATAACTATTTTTAAATTAAGCTAATATGATGAGATTAGGTAAAAGTGTTTCTTATTTCTTATAACTGCTTAATTGTCAATGCATGTACAGCTGCAGCGGCCGTTATTCAAACAAATCACGCGTTGTGTACATCGGAATACCGATGTCATGACGCGAGATGTCTTCCAACCTTACCGCCTTATGACGCGAGTACGGCGAGTGCAGAAAATGGCATTTTAGAGTTCTTGTTTTTAAACACCTTAAGTTGACACAGTAGCACAGTACTGTACACATTGCAATTCATTAATTTCATTGCACTCAAAGAAACAGAATCCATGATATTCAATAAAGCAATCGCAATAAGCGCAGGTGCCTGGGGTGATTGGCCACGTTCATGCTTCGTGGAGTACAGCAGAGCACACGAAATCATCGCCGTGATTTGTTTGAATAACGGCCACTGTAGTTGTAAGTGCAGATTTTGTCAAATAGCCCACTGAAGGGAATGGGATGTTATAATTTGACCTTACAGGGATTACTGCTGACATTTCCTGCAATTCATTCTTTCTTTGAACATTCTAATTGTTTTTTTTTGTTTTTTTTAAAGGCACTCTTACTTGCCTCCCAACCCAGATAATATATATTCTCTTTTTCCTCTTGCATTTAGCCAGTTTAAGTAGATTGTCCTCTGCTACATGACAGGATTGCTTTACTCTAATTCCCTGACACAGACTTGAAGTTTGTCCTAATCACTCTACAAGACCACTATTGTCAAATTATCAATAACCACCTTTTTCTTTACACCATGATGTATCGTATTTGCCTTTGGCATACAGCTCTTTCTCGACTTCCCCCTATTTAACTACTTCTTCAACATATCATTTACTATTATTTTTTTAACTTTCACTTTCATATGATGTCCCCTACGGATCTTAAGGATCCATAGTAGGACCTGTCCCCCTTTATTTTATTTATTATAATTTATTTAATTCCCATAGCAGGTCAGCATTACAAAATATGCAAATTTTCATATCACTTATAGGAATATGCCATATTATACCCCCTCCCCCCCAACAAAAAGTATGCTGATGGGGCCTCTCCCTCCCATATGTGCATTACTGATAAATTGTACAGTAACTGTTGTTAAAATTAGGACATACATAAGCAACACAAACCAAGAGTCGTGGCATTGCCAATCTAGATGCTATGGAATTGGTGGCCGGTTGTCCTGCATTGTCACTTGCCAGGTATCAATTTGCCAATAGTAAATTCTGACAGAGATGTTAGGACATGTGCAAGACTGCATTCAAAGTATGGAACTTTGTATGGTGGTAGTAGTGGCAGTAGGAGATAACAATTCCAAACTGAACAAGCCAGGCGCTATGCAGATGCCAACCTGCGAATGCCACACACTGGCCTGCGTCACCTCTGCTGGTAGTAGTTGTGCTAATTTACATCTGCACTGGTTGTGACAGCCCGGGGCACTGATAATGATGAGTGACACTCACATAACCGTATAGAGAGCTCTAGTTGCATGGTATTTTTAAAGTGCAGCTATAATGCTGGTCGAAGTGTTATTAATAATCTACTAACCAGTTGCTCCATCCATGGCGTAGCCTCTTGAACAATGGGTGCAAGGGCTTTATGTTTGGGAGGAATCAGATGTTTATTCAGCTTGATAAAAGTTAACCTTTCCATGCTGCCATGGGAAAGTTTTGACAAGTGGTCGGTTAGGATGGTACCAGCTGCACTAAACACTTTCTGTGACAAAACAGTTGCAGGAGGACAATTCAGCCAATTCACTGCCACCTTTGCAAGAGTAGGCCATGTTTTTGTTTTAGTAGCCCAGTATTCAAGATCAGATGTAGGAGGTAAGAATGAACTACAGTCTCACCCATATACTCCTCTACCATGTCCATAGCACTAATACTATTAGAGGTATCTGCTGCTTCTGCGCTAATGTTAACCATGATATAGTGATGGAGTATTTGCCATATGGATGAGCCACGACTTTGGCTGCTGTTAGTGCCACCGCCACTGTTACCACCATCATTACCACCACCACTACTAAAAGTGACTTGGCTTGAGGCCTGAGAGGAAGAAAGTGGTGATGAAGATCACTGTGTTGTTGTTGGTTTTGGTGGGGTATGTATGCTCACTAATGCTGCCCTCTGAGAACCTTAATGTGACTCTTCTCTTTGGCTTTCCTCCTTTCCCAACTATACCTAGACAAAATCAATTAGATTTTCCTTGCAAGGAGCAATAGTCTCTTCCCCATGGTGCAAAAAGTATTTCATTATGTCTTTGAATCTAGGATCTAAAATGTAGCTTGAAGGTATTCCTGTCTCCGTTTCATGCCTCCATGATCACTGCTCCATATCAGTAGTAAGGTATACCCTACTTCCTTTTGACTGTGCTAGGGCATCAACCACCAATACAACAACTTAAGTCGAGGATTAATTGGAAAGTCTACCTCGCCTGCCAGTGCTAGTTTCTTCTTTATAGCCAAAAAGCACAGATCATTGAGACCATGTATAGATTTCATGGGTCTGAACAAGATGACCATTAAAAATGGTATCTGCTTCCACTGATTACCGAAATATTTAATTACGTCAGCATTCGGGCAAATTTGGGAACTGCTTCATTTGGCCATACAAAATCTTTCGAAAAGTGAACGAGGTGGCTTTTCAGCTGGAATTCGCTCCATCTTTAAAAATTCCTTCTACATTCCATGTCTCGTTCTTGAAATCTCTCATCAAGAATCAGTTTTGTTGATCTTTTCTGCCCTTCAACCCTGTAACCAGTGATTGGCAAGCTCAATTTGTGGTATGGCAGATCCTGGATTAACACAGCTCTTGAGGCTATATGCAGTATTTAGTGGACTGGAATGGGTAAGGACATCCTGACATCCTGACATTCTGGTAGCCCGCAGTGAGGATTCGCAAACACAATGGTCGGTGCATTTGCGCTTCCCTGCAAATACAAAGACTATGGTGCAAATATCCGTTCTGTCTGTGGGGACATGTTTTCCTCTACCAAAATGGCCAACAACAAAGATAGCTGACGAAACAGGAAGTTAGCCTCTTCTTAGAACTGGCGATTGTCTGCACCTGGTCTAGGTCTATAAATGATCACTAGTGTGATCAGTCCTGCAACGTATCTCAGTCCTCGGTATGCAGCTGGAAAACATTTAAACTGATTTCCCATTAATAACCTTGGCCTTGTATCCTGACCCTTGCTTCGGACTGATGCTTGCCCACAACCTCAGAACCTCAACCTGTCTACCTTTGCCTGCCACCTGTCCATGACCTCAAAACTGGACTTGACTACTATTGTTTGTCTAAGCACCAGATTCCAGGTACTACCTACCACTTATACTTTCTATTTATTACTTTATATGTTTTGTCAATTGGATGTAGCATTGGGCACCCCTGTCTTTTTGTTTGTATACATTGGCCACGCTCAGTAGCACACTTATTGACATATATATGTGTGGTGGGTGGTGGGGTTAGAGTGTGCTGGGAATATGTGTGTTAATGTAATTCCTGACTGGCAACAGTTGCTTGGAGGTAAGTGGCCCCTCCTTCCAGAGCTCACCCCTCCCCACTTTTTAACTTGGGAGGTTCTAGCATTTTGCTGAATGGACAGGACTCACTGTGGTTGTTTCCCCTCATACAGAGGTAAAAGGAAGGGTTCACCGTTTAGTGTTAGGACCTGCATTAATTTTGGTTTACTTTGATGTGGTATGCAGGCTTATGACACTTTGGCCAAAGGGTTTAACTAAATAACCAAGTAAATATTATTATTATTATTGAAGTAATTAAACTTCATACTTATTGCTTTATATGTTTTGTCAATTGGATGTTGTATTGGGCACCCCTGTCTTTTGTTTGTATACTACCTACCACTGACCTGCCGCTCCATCTTCTGGACTGCCACTAGCAAGGTTACACTACTTCAATCACAGAAACATGTGCTGCTTGAGGGCCACACTCGGTACTAGGCACTGGTAGACACTGGCAGAGCCCACTTCACTGAAAGTACTATTAATCACAGCTGGTTTAATGCCTGGTTGTTGTTTAATGGTTTAGCCAGGTCCCACTTTTCTTATGTAAATAAGGCATACTTTTTGACACTAGAGTGATTTTTTTTTATTAGTGCCACTAAGTGTTTAAAGCAGAGTACTTAAGCAGCCAATAGTATACAAGTAGAGAATGATAGAAAATAAAGCTGGAGTACAGCACTGGATATATTATCCTTGACTGTCCTTTCCAAAAATGGTCAGAGTTGCAATTAATAAACTGTTCTGTAACTTGAAGATTAATAATTATTATTAGGATTATTTTCACAGTACTATAAATAATAATATTATTATTAATAATAATAACTGTGGCTCTATATATATATATATATATATCTTACATATATATATATATATATATCAAGATAGTATATTAAAATCACAGAAACATGTGTAGCATGAGGGTCATTGAGCAAATTTCACTGAAAGTCCATTCAATCACAGCAGGTTAAGGCAAAAACTAGCATTAAGTAAATATTTTTGTTATTTTTATGCTACAAACAGCGTAACCAATTCACAGCTAAACGCTGCAACAAATGGCTTCAGCTTGAGGCTGCACCTCTATTTGTACTCTCTGGCTCCTCCTTTTCATCCATGGATTTACTTTTTTGAGACTCGTCTGCAGAAATCCGTGACCAAAGGAACAAGTCGATCTGATAAAAATCTGCAAAAATAAAAGAAATCACCCATCTCTACTATTCAGGTACTGGCTTATAATTATGTATTTTCAATTCAATAGGGAGACCTTTGTATACTTTTTGTGCTGAAGGGAAGAAGAACATGAAGAAATAGAAAAAGGGCAGATTAATATAAAAGGAGGCATGAAGAACTTATACAACATGAATGACATCATTCCCTTCCATTGCATTATGGAAACCCCACTGATAAGGATTTCATTATCCACTATTTACAGTTTTTGTTTCAGAATTTTTTTTTTCAGGTTTACTCCATACTTTCCATATTATCATAAGATTGTATGCTGTGTATATAGGATGTTGGCCCTAATGAGATGTGACATTCTTTCATGTTAGCCAACTTCATGGATTTTGTATCAGAGTTTCATCTATACCTACTAATGCATTATGCAAGCTATGGCCCGCTAAAGGAACTATGGAGCTGGTTTCTCTGTTCAGCTGAAAGTCAGAAGTTGCTTTTTATTATTATTTGTATGGGTAATGTACTGAATATAGCACAACAGTAGGACAATAAATTCCTGCCACAAAGGGTTTAAGCTCTAAGTTTGACAACTGTGTCATAGGAGAATTACTTGCTCGAAAGTCACTGAAGGCTTACCATGAATAGTTCAACCTATGACTTCTCTTTTCTATTCTGGTATATAACATATCTAGCTGGGCATTTGTGCAAATAAAAGCATCAGTAGCCAAAAAAAAGAAATGTTCTCCTAATTGAGACCGTCTGGCATCAGGATCAGATGAAACCAATGTTCTCCCACCAATCAGTGAGAGGTTACAATAAAAAAAGGGAAAAAAGATAATGATGCTGGCAATATTGAAAGTAAAAACTTAAGCAGAGCTTGTCAAGTGTTGGGGTTAGCTTGGCATTAGATGGAGAGTTACTGGTGGGTAGAGTCTATATTACATTGTTATATAGTAGATGAGGTTGAGAAAAAGATATGTGTCCATAAAGCTCAACCTATGCTAAATATAGACGACAGATATGTATCCTATATTTGTATTTACAGAATTTTGATCCAGAGGAAGGCAAACAAAAAAAAACAAATGAAACATCATCCAATGATGTTTCATAAGGGGAAAAATAAATTCCTTCCTAACTCCAATGATGGCAATCAGATATTTCCCTGGATCAAAATCCTTCCCATGTTTACTTATTTGGTATATTCCTGTATACATTTTCTTTCTAAAAAGATGTCAACATTTTTTTTAAAGATATCTATTATATCTGCCATCACAGTCTCCATGTGTAATGAATTTCACATTTTAACTGCCCTTACTTTAAAGAACCCTTTCCTTTGTTGCTGGTGAAATCTAATTTCATTCAATGTTAAGGGATGACCCTGTGTCATTTGTATTGCCCTTGGGATGAATAGTTATTTTGAAAGCTCCTTGTATTGAGCCCAAATATATTTGTATTTAGTAATCATATTCCCTCTGAGACGCCTCTTTTCTTATGTAAACAAATCTAATACAGTAAGCCTCTCCTCATAAGTCAGATTTCCATCCCCTTTATTAATTTAGTGGCTCCTCTCTGCACTTTTTTTCGTTCCATAATGTCTTTTTTATAGTGTGTTGCCCAAAACTGTCCTTCAAATTAAAGATGTGGTCTTACTAATGCCTTATAGAGGAGCATAATTATGTTTACTTCCCTTCCACCCATACCTAGTTTAATGCAAGATAAGGTCTTATTTGTCTTTCCAGCATCTGCATGACATTGGACACTATTGCTAAATCTGCTGTCTATGACCATCCTAAATCCTTCCCCATTACGGATGACCTAATTTTCCCCATTTAATTTGTAAATTGCCTGTTTATTCTTGTTTACCAAATACATAATGTTACATTCATCTGTATTAAACCTCATCTGCCATTTACCTACCCGAGTTTCCAGTCTATCCAAGTCCTTCTGGAGAGAAATTATACCCTGTTCTGATTTTACTACCTTAAACAATTTAGTGTCATCAGCAAAGATGCAGACTTTGCTCTCGATGCCAACCTCAAGGTCATTAATAAACAAGTTAAAAAGCAGGGTTCCCAGTAACGATCCTTGAGGTACTCTACTTACAACTTTAGCCCAACCTGAAAAAGTTCCATTTATGACAACTCTGTTTATTCTTCAACCAGTTTTCAATCCATGGGCAAATATCTTGACTGAGTCCAATTTACTTTATTTTTACACTAACCTGTTGTATGGCACCGTATCCAAAGGCTTTTCAAAATCTAAGTAGACTCCAACTACATTGCGCTGGACTAAATTCCAACCTACTTATTCAAGAAATTAATAAGGTTTGTTGGGCATGACTTATCCTTCATAAATTCATGCTGACTGTAAAAAATAATTTTATTATCCATTAGATATTCCTGAATATTATCCTGTACTAAACTTTCAGTTAGCTTCCCCACTATTGATGTCAGGCTTTTGGGTCTGTAATTCCCCAGTAGTGATCTTGCTCCCTTTTTAAATATAGGCACCACATCTGCTTCACTCCAATCTTGTGCTACTGAGCCTGTGCAAATGGAGTCCTTGAATACTAAATGTAATTGTTTGTCTATTACTGAACTGAACTCCTAAAGAATCTTTGGGTGCATGCAATTTGGGCCAGGTGCTTTATTTACTTCAATTTTATTAAGCCGTCTATGCACTTCTTCCTTAGTTAAGCAATTGTTCGTTAATATACTGTAGTTATATTTTAGTGACATGAAGATCTGGACAAAGAAAGGGGAGTGTTTATCAAGTGCTGAAAACTGGAGCCTTTCTCCAATAGGAGAAAATTTAAGACGGTAGGAGAAGATTTTAAACTAGGATTGAGGGGGGAGGGAAAATAAACGGATAACGAAATAAGTAGAATAGAGGGGGATGGGGAAATAGCAAGGGTCATGGAGGTAGAGTGGGGGAAAGAACACGTTTGGCAAGCAGCGAGACACCCATAGTAAATACAGATAGTACTACAAATCTTCTAAAGACTTAGGGCTCTATGCAATTAGCACCGAAAAAGTGCAATCGCCAAGGGTACCTTATCAGCATGATTCTGGCGATTTTCCCTCTCCGTATGCAATAAGTGCCGAATCAAGCCAAAAACATTTGCTCCCCCTCTGCCGATGATTTGCCGATCACACACAGGTGTATCGGCGTGCATGGAGAGATGATGTTAGGTTCCCCAATGAAACTTCTTGCTGAATCTGCCGAAGCAAGCATGTTTTGGATTGAGCGGCCCATTTAAGGGCAGCGTGTATATTTATTCATTCTCTGTGTTGTTGGGAGAGAGAGAGAGAGAGAGAGACACACAAAGCTGGCCGATTTACATATTTCATATTGACTGAGACAGTTGTGGTGTATTGTGAGAGGTTTGTCCTGTGTTGTTTTGTTTACATCTTTGTCTTGTTTTCACTTTGTAAGTGTTCAGTGCGATTGTCTTTAAATTTATTTTCTGTTCTTTGTGAGTCCTAGAGGTATGGCCGCAAGGCGTGGGAAGAGTGATGCTGGTGTGAGTGGTAGTGGTAGTCGTGTGAGTACGCATCTGAGTGAACGTAAGATTCAGGGGAGTGTTGTTGCTGTGAGTACGAATGGTGTTGCTGGGAGTGCGAGTGGTGTTGATGTGAGTGCGAGTGGTGTTGATGTGAGTGCGAGTGCTGCTGGTGGCTCTGTTGCTGGTGCTGCTGGGGTGTCTGGTGGTGGGGTGGTTGCTGGTGGCCCGCTTTTGGAGTCTCTTCCATTGGAAGAAGGAGATTCCAGTCAGCAGCAGCCAAGCTCTGGGCCTACACGTATTCGGAAGAAACGTGTGGAGCGGCCACGTAATCCTCGGTTCTATGAAGAGGAAAACACAGTTCTTGTCACAGGGATTCTGGAGCACTATGACTGTCTGTATGGGCATTTACTAGGTAAGTCTATCTTTGCATTGATTCTTCAAAGACATGTTATCCTAGGTCATGTGAGATGTCTTAATATCAAAATATTATTATATAATATCTATCAATTAAACTTAATTGTTACACACATATTCCTTCATGCTTTAGAACGACCATAACAATCAGTCTAAAAATGTTGCCAAAGTTCATACAATATTCATGCAAGCTTCCTTACATTTGTATGTTTACACGTAAATGCTCATGTGGTAAACATATTACACCTAAACCAGCATGTTTGTTATCTCTTGGAACAGGTAGCAGTTTAGGAAAATGATCGTTTTTATAATAATAATTAACGTCATATATTTTGTATGTATTTCAAGGGCGGACAAGTTCAGCATCAAAAAAAGAAATGTGTGATCAAATAACCTTGGCTGTGTCTGCGTGTGGGAATCATGTCAGGGACCTGGCGAATTGTCGGAAGAGATTCGATGATATCAGGGCAAACTTAAAGAAAAAAATACAAGCACAATGGATGCATGCTTCTGGCACTGGAGGTGGGCTGCCAGCAGAATCTCTAATCTTAACACCATTGGAGGAGCAGATGCGGGAAAAATTTCTTCCTGTCGACGTGGAGGGTTTGCCGGGGGACAGAGATATCGGAATTTATTCTGCTCCATTTCCACCAGGTGACAAATGTTACTGTACTAGGCATGTCGTAGGTTACAGTTCTTATCTATATTTCCGCTACTACTTATACTTTCTTCCCAATATAAGCATACCTACATATATATCTGTATATATGTCTCTCTCTCTATATCTATATATCTATCTATCTATATAGATTTATATCTAGTTGTCCTACAAAAAGTAACAATTAATATATATGGTGGCAAATGGTGGCACCGAGTGCTCATTTGCATGTCATTTCCCAGAATCCCTTGCTGCAGTGGAAGCGCTGTATGCTGGGCGATGATGGGGAAAGACAGGGTTGCAGACCTGTCTAAGACATGCAAATGAGCATACAGTAATATTTACAGTTGCTATATATATATATATATATATACATAAATTAGTGATAATCTATGTTACACCTATAAACAGGCCATTACTGCCTCATCAAGTCTTGCATGGAAGTGCATTCAAAGGCGAACATTCATAATTTGCAGAAACACATTTCGTTATGTTTAATTAAAGCTGTTTTTTTGCTTCATGTAGAATACTGAGAGCATAAATAGGAACATGTACCATATGGTATTTAATTGTGTTCATATGTAGCTCACTTCAGATTTTTATTTCGCTCATGTAAAAGTGTGTGAAACCAACTGCAATTAATATGTAATCACAGCATAGAGGAGAACAAAGGGGGTGGGGTTGGGCACCGAGCCAGATCACAGGGTCATGTTACGGTCAAGTCTTGTGGGACGCCTTACAGGTGGTAGAAACAAATACAGTAAAAGGTCAGGGTGCTTTCACGTCTTGGGGGAGGGATTACAGTTGTTAGAAGCTGACAAGGTGAACAGAAGTTCATCACATTCATTTGAAACGGTAATTCTATGAAGACTTTCACCCACCAGCCCACTATATATGAAAACGTACGTTAGTCGTTCGTTCACTCATATCTTCTTTTAACCTTATAGAAACGCCACATTATCACACCAGTAGCATCTGTGAGCCACACACTGCATGTGTTGATGAGTGTCAGCCACATTGAGCGCTACACCTGCTTCTCTTAAATGTTCCCACAGATCACTAAAAACATTCATTCACATTTCCACAATTAGGTACTGAATTATAAGCAGAGTCAACTTTGCTGTCATGGTAGTGATGTACATTATTATTGTTAGATTACTACACAACATATGCAGTGTATGCACAACAGAACACTTAATTTTACAATGCATTCCTGCATGAACATTGCATGTTGTATGGTTTTTACAATAAATGTGCCAATTAGGTTCACATGTACATTGATGTTAAGATGGATAATGTACAGCTTGGCAGAAACATATTGTCATTTCCTTATGTTATGCTGATATTTAGCCATAAATACTCCCACTACACAAACTTTATGTTAATTATGTACACATGTCAATAAAATTCTTATGTTATTCTTCTATATAGTTGCTCCTGAAGCTCATGTGTCACCTGACACTGAACATGTCTCATCACCTGGCTCATCCAGCTGATCATCAAGCATGGAAGGGGAGTGTATGAGGTGCAGGACATCTAATGTGTACATTTCTAGATGTTAATTTGTCATGCTAAATAAATGCCTTTCACATGTAATTAACTTCACATCAGTTATTGTCACAGAAGATGTAGTTTTTCATGACAACATGTATTGTGTGTGTTGTAAACTATCAGCTAGGAGTTGTGAGGTTACAACAACATTTCATTCATTCTTCTTTCACACTGAGTCGAAACATAATTTTTACTTCAAGCATAAACTTTTAATTTGACAAAAATGAAAATTTATGGAAACATGTTATGTGTTACACTGTGAGAACAACTCTCATTATATTGATAAACAAGTGAAAGTCCCATGGCAGTTTATAATGTCTTTCTTTATTTGTAGAAGCAGATGTTGCCACTCAAGGACAAATTCACTCAAGTGACCATGAAGATGTTCCCACTCGTGGATTAACCCAGCATTCAAGTCCTCCTGCTCGTGACACCTACTCAGCTATTGCAGCTTCTGAAGAAAGAATCTTGGGTGAAGAAAATCGTCGCCATTCAGAAATGATGTCAGTGCTTGAAAGGATGATATCACTGCAGGAAAGGACAATATCACAAATGTCACAAATTGAAAGAGTCATCATCCAAGTTCCTAAAGAAATACAAAATGTAAACAGGACATTACAAGCAATAGTTGTGAATCTAAGCCAAGCAAATCTATTGCGCATTAGTGCAAGAGAACAACAATTCCACTTTACCCCATCTGAGGATGGATCTTTACATGCTGCTACTTTTTCTCCAGAGTCATCAGTTCTTCATTCCCCAGTTGTGGATGATACCGGTACAGTAGGTGCAAGTTCTCTGCAGGTCCCTGTCAACATCCAACCGCTTACATCTGTTCAAAATCAGGAACCGACACCTACATATGAGACACAAAAAAGAAAGTTAGGGCAACAATTACTACTAACCAGCTTTTGGAAAAAGATTAAAACACCAAAACAAGAAACTGCTCCAACCTCAGTCGTGAAATGTTTATAGCAACTGGTTCACAACTGCCTCAGGACCCACCCAGTGCCCCTGAAGTGCAACAGCCCACACCCAGTGCCCCTGAAGTGCCACAGCCCACACCCAGTGCCACTCAAGTGCCACAGCCCACACCCAGTGCCCCTGAAGTGTCACAGCCCACACCCAATGCCACTCAAGTGCCACAGCTCACACCCAGTGCCCCTGAAGTGCCACAGCCCACACCCAGTGCCACTCAAGTGCCACAGGCCACACCCAGTGCCCCTGAAGTGCCACAACCCACACCCAGTGCCACTCAAGTGCTACAGCCCACACCCAGTGCCCCTGAAGTGCCACAGCCCACACCCCATGCCACTCAAGTGCCACAGGCCACACCCAGTGCCACTGAAGTGCCACAGCCCACACCCAGTGCCCCTGAAGTGCAACAGCCCACACCCACACCCAGTGCCACAGAACTTCCACAGGCCAGTACAAGTTGTACAGTTCAGGCCAAAGTACTTGGCAAAGGGAAAAGGCAAACACAACAGCCAACAAGCAGGCCTGTGACTCGCTCTCAAAAGGATAAACAAAAATAAATAATCACATTCACTAAATGTGTTGGTGTCCTGGTGGTGTTTACTGCAGACTATTTCATGCATATGTCCTTGTACACATGAATGTTTAGAAATGTGCACTGACTGAATGAAGGCATATTTAATAACATATGATTATGTATTAATCATCAGTTGATTAATGGTACAACATTACACACTTGCCATGTTTATAGAAGCTGACATTCACATAGCTCTTGTTCAAGATGAGTTTATGTGGGTTTGTTTGGTAATGTAGATAGTCATTGCATGCTAATATTATTGACATACAACTTTAAGTAACTATCCATATAAGAGCATACATTTTGATGTTGTGTTTTCTGGTGTCTTAACTCTGTAACACATTACTTACCTTAATCTTCTTTCATAGTTCATAATGTTAGCATGTGATCATGTATGATTTTTGGTTTCAATAACAGATCTGTTAGTGTGTATGAATATATCTGTAGTCTCTCTGTATCTCTATGGATATATGTATACACACACACACACACACACACACACACACACACACACAAACACAGTGTGTGTATATATATATATATATATATATATATATATATATATATATATATATATATATATATATATATATATATATATATATATATATTAACTGATATATATATATATATATATATATATATATATATATATATATATATAAACTGATATATATATATATATATATATATATATATATATATATATATATATATATATATTTATCTCTGCCACTGTTGTCAGCAAACAGGCCTTGTGTTAATGAGATATAAATGTTAGGACACTTGTTAAAATTATAGGATCAGTATGATTGAGCCCATAATTCACTCACCTGTATTTAACTTTGAATATGATTACAACAAGACCTACTTACACACGTGAGTGAATTATGGGCTCAATCATACTGATCCTATAAATATATATATATATATATATATATATATATATATATATATATATATATATATATATACAGTGTTCGACAATTGTATACATTTACTCGCCCGGGGCGGGTGGATTTAACCCCCGGGCGAGTAACTATTGGCCCAAGCAGCACACGTGTTTTTTTTTTAAATTCCCCCGTTCGCGCTGAAATTTCCCTGCTCGCGCTGAAAAAAAAACAAAAAAAAAAACTCCCCTACCTGACTCCTGATTGGCGCGCGCTCCAGGCTTTGTGGGCGCGCGGCCAGGCTCTATATGAGCCCGCCCCCAACGAGCGGCCATTCTGCCTGGAGCTCTGTTGGAGGGTAAGTACTCTCCATGCTGCGGCCCCTCTGCTCCTTCCCTGCGATCCCCCTGGTCCCCACATGGCTCCCTACTCCCCACCGCGGAAGCTCTCCTGTCCCATTCCCCTCCTCCTGTCCCCTGCTCCTGTCCCCTCCTCCTGTCCCCTGCTCCTGTCCCCTCCTCCTGTCCCCTGCTCCTGTCCCCTGTCCCCTCCTCCTGCTCCCTTCCCCTCTTCCTGCTCCTGTCCCCTTCCCCTCGATCCACCGATCGATGTCAGGGGCGGGAGGTCCCCGCTGCTGCAGCCCGGTTGGCTTGCGGGGGGGGGGGGCTCGGCCCTCACCACGTGCCTCCCATGCGTCCCCTACCTTCATGATGGCGCAGCCGCCGCATGAGGTGGGGGGATGTCGGCCTGCCCCCCCCCCCCCCCGCCACGAGCATCATGCCGCCGCGGGCTGGGGGGGAAGAAGCAGCCTGCAGCTTGGCCAGGCACTGTGACATGCCGGCGAGGGGAGCAGGGCAGTGGCGGCCACGGCGGGGCTGGCTGTCACCTGGGGCGCCCAGTGGGGGATACCTCGCCACGTGCCTCCCACCCACCCTGCTGATTGGGGGGGGGATGTCGGCCTGCCCCCCACACGAGCGGGAGATGGGCGCGGGTGGGTGGGGGATTTGCGTGGTGCTGGTCGCGGCCTTTCCTCCCCTGTGTGTGTGTGAGAATGTGTGTGTGTGTGTGTGTGTGTGTGTGTGTGTGTGTGTGTGTGGGAGAATGTGTGTGTGTGTGAATGAATGTATGTGTGTATGGGAGTATGTGTATGTGTGTGACACCAGAGGTCCCCCCAGTCAGTAACCTTCCCCCCAGTCAGTCAGTCACCCCCCCCCTGTCAGTCACCCCCCAGTCAGTGTCAGTCACCCCCAACCCCAGTCAGTGTCAGTCACCCCCCACCCCCAGTCAGTGTCAGTCAGCCCCCCCACCCCCAGTCAGTGTCAGTCACCCCCACCCCCAGTCAGTGTCAGTCACCCCCCCACCCCCAGTCAGTGTCAGTCACCCCCCACCCCCAGTCAGTGTCAGTCACCCCCCCACCCCCAGTCAGTGTCAGTCACCCTCCCCACCCCCAGTCAGTGTCAGTCACCCCCCCACCCCAGTCAGTGTCAGTCACCCCCCCACCCCCAGTCAGTGTCAGTCACCCCCCCACCGCCGTCAGTGTCAGTCACCCCCCCCAAACCCCAGTCAGTGTCAGTCACCCCCCACCCCCAGTCAGTGTCAGTCACCCCCCCACCCCCAGTCAGTGTCAGTCACCTCCCACCCCCAGTCAGTGTCAGTCACCCCCCCCACCCCCAGTCAGTGTCAGTCACCCCCCCACCCCCAGTCAGTGTCAGTCACCCCCCCACCCCCAGTCAGTGACAGTCACCCCCCCACCCCCAGTCAGTGTCAGTCACTCACCCACCCAGTCACCCCTGCCCCACCCAGCCACTCACCCAGCAAACCACTCAACCAGCCAGTCACTCACCCAGCCTCTCTCTCTGTGTATCACCCACCCTTTGTGTGTGTCACCCACCGTTTCTCTCCTCTGTCTCCCCCACACTCTCTCTCCCCCCCACACCACTCTCACCCCCCCCACACTGTCTCTCTCCCCCCCCACACACTCTCTCCCCCCCACACTCACTCTCTCCCCCCCACATGCTCTCTCTCCCCCCCACACTCTCTCTCTCCCACACCCACTCTCTCTCTCTCCCCCACACTCTCTCTCTCTCTCCCCCACACCTCTCTCTCTCTCCCCACTCTCTCTCTCTCTCCCCCCCACTCTCTCTCTCTCCCCCCACACTCTCTCTTTCCCCAACACTCTCTCTCCTCTCTCCCCCACACTCTCTCTCCCTCTCTCCCCCACACACTCTCTCTCTCCCCCACACACTCTCTCTCTCCCCCACACTCGCTCTCTCCCCCCCACTCTCTCTCTCTCCCCCCCACACTCTCTCCCCCCCCACACTCTCTCTCTCTCCCCCACACTCTCTCTCCCTCTCTCCCCCACACTCTCTCTCTCTCTCCCCCACACTCTCTCTCCCTCTCTCCCCCACACTCACTCTCCCACACTCTCTCTCCCTCTCTCCCCACACTCTCCTCTCCCCTCTCCCCCACACTCTCTCTCCCCCCACACTCTCTCTCCCCCCACACTCTCTCTCTCCCCCACACTCTCTCTCCCTCTCCCCCACACTCTCTCTCCCTCTCCCCACACTCTCTCTCTCCCCACACTCTCTCTACCCCCCCACTCTCTCTCTCTCCCCCACACTCTCTCTCTCTCTCCCCCCACACTCTCTCTCTCTCTCCCCCACACTCTCTCTCTCTCTCTCCCCCACACTCTCTCTCCCTCTCTCCCCCACACTCTCTCTCCCTCTCTCCCCCACACTCTCTCTCCCTCTCTCCCCCACACTCTCTCTCCCTCTCTCCCCCACACTCTCTCTCCCTCTCTCCCCCACACTCTCTCTCCCTCTCTCCCCCACACTCTCTCTCCTCTATCCCCCACACTCTCTCTCCCTCTATCCCCCACCCTCTCTCCCCCACACTCTCTCTCCCTCTCTCCCCAACACTCTCTCTCCCTCTTCCCACACTCTCTCTCTCTCTCTCTCCCCCACACTCTTTCTCTCTGTCACTCACACACTCTCTCTCTCTGTCTCTCACACTCTGGATCTCTTATTTACCCTATATATCTTAACTGCCCTATACTACACCGAAATCTTAACTACCCTATACTGCTTTCTTCCAGATCTGGCTCAAGCTTCACACGGAAGACATCGGAACCCCCCCCCTAACCCAGAAGACAGGTAATGAACACCTACCCAATGTATAACATTGCGGGAATGAGCGTACCTGGACATTGAGGACTGCGGATCAGTAAGATCCCAGGTGGGATTGCTGCTTTAGATATTGTGAAGCGGGGACGTCCAGACACTGGATCAGGAAACTAGTCATTCACACCTGGCTTTTATTTCTAGATCCGACATTTACACACACACATGTAACAAGGACTAATTGTAGTATAATGTAATACAATAAATACATTTATGTCAAAACGAATGTTGTTCTGACTAGGAATTTATTAAATGTATTTTATTTATATATTTTATTTTAAAGCGGGACTAGGGGCGGGGTTGGGGGCGGGGTTGGGGGCGGGACTAGGTGGCGAGTAGATTTTTTGGTTGGGCGAGTAGCTTTTTGGGTGATTTGTCGAACACTGTATATATATATATATATATATATATATATATATATAATCAGAATTAACAGTACAGGCCTTAATGGCTTGTTTGCTGTTAACTACTACTTATACACAGCTGACTCAAATAGGCCCTCAAACATACTCACCCAGTAATGTTATAAACTGTAATTAAGTGTTAATAGAATTACAACAAGGCCTGTTAGCACACAAGGCCTTCAATGTACAGATATATATATATATATATATATATATATATATATACTGCTGCGGCACAGTTTATTCGAGCATTTGCCCGTTCTGTGCCGCAGCAGTAGCCTGGCGCGCGCCCGAGTGTGACGGGCGCGCGCCGAAGCAGCGGAAGAGCGCCCTCCGATCGGGGCGCTCTCCCTCCCGCTGCCGGGTCCGCCGGGTCCCCCGGAACCCCCTGCCGCTGTCCCGCGATCGCGGGACACCAGGGCTCCCTCGGGGAGCCCCTGGACGTGCGTGCAGGGGGCGCACGCTCCCGAAGACGCGTGACCGCGCGTCTATGACGCGCGGCACGCCGAGGGGCGGCCACTAGCAAGCCGGGAAATCTCCCGGCTTGCGGATCTGGCCGCAGTGCAATTAAATGTGTCGCCAGTGTATATAGATAGATAGATAGATAGATAGATAGATAGATAGATAGATAGATAGATAGATAGATAGATAGATAGCAAAACAAAACAAAAAAGAAACTAAGTAGCGCCTCTAATATATACCTTGACAAAACTGTGATTAAGTTAACCTAACTATGAATGCATCCAATAATATACTAAAACCAGTATTGACCAAGGATTTTACGTTTATATATTAAAATATGTAAAATGTTCAATGACAGTAACCTAATACTTTAATAATTAATAAAATAACATATAAACTAAATAAAAAATGTAATAATAATATAAAAATGAATGAATTAAAATGCAAATGAATTAGAACTTAAAAAACCTTAAAAAACACAGAGTCCTGTTCCAAAATAAAGCATCCAGGTAAAAGGCAGCCCATTTCAAAGGGGTCACTAGTCCCTGTTGATACCTATGAAAAAGAAAAGAAACAGGCGCACACCTAGTGCATTATAGTATAACAATTTAGTTTATAGAACAATAAAAACAGTCAAATGCCCTCTCACAAAGGTACACGGTTTAAAAGCAGGTATGAGATAAGCTCTCATAAGCCAGTACTGCCGTCCGATATCAGCAATGGTATCCTTCTCCTGTTTGTTCTCCACGTGGTTTCGAACAACCGGATGTGGCGTCCCTCCGGTCGGGTGCCCCGCACAGGAAGTCCTCCGGAACCAGCACCTTCAGTTAGCCTCACACAGCCACAGGCTAAGAAGAAGTTTGGATCCTTTTCCCCGGTGGTGCACTGATCAGAAGCAGGGAACTGAAAGTGCTGGTGACTGTAAGTGACATCATGAGATGTCGCGGATGAATACATGGGACCAATGTATGATTTCAGATTAGCCAATCGTTATATTAGATGATTGTGACGACGAGCGAACAACTATTATAATAATATGTAACAATGCTTTCAATGATTGCTGCGCAGATTAACAATCACTACATACTGTAATGTTATCCTCTTATGCAAATATTTACTATGCACTTAATTAACATAATGATGTTGCTAAGCACTGAAGTTAGAACTTATATTGTTTTTTGGTTCTTTTCTACTAACATTATATGTATTGCATGTGATATATGCAACCAACATTATCACTTAGCAAACACATTAATCTACTATATATTATAATCTCACGTGTGACTTGTCAAAGAATGTAATGCTACATAACAACTCGTAGACATTGTATCTGAACGTACACAATAACAATAGGGAGGTGAAAGAAACTGTTTAGTCGTGTGCATTTTATATTTTCACCTAAGTTGTAGTGCTAACGTAACATGCATGAGCTAATGAATGTTAGTTAAAGATCATGAAACCATGAATATTTGTGTGTACATTTTATTCACACGACTAACTATTGTTTAGTGTTATTAGTAAACGTTCAACACATACATAGCTAAGTGAGGCAGATGATAAAAGCAACATTATTATGTTTGTTTATATTATTTCACGTAGAAATACATGCATCACACAAAAACTACAACACACACACACACAGTTGCTGAAATGTGTGCGTATGCAAATGTCCCACTTCATTTATGTTCATATGTTGACATTAGTTATAAAGGATCATGATCATTATGAATAACTAACGTGAATGAAATAAAAAATATATTAACAACATTGTCATTGTGTTGAATAAATTAGGAAAAGTTGAGAATCCAAAGAACTATACTTTGGAATGGTGTTAACATTTTGACACATGTTAAATGTACGTCAAATCAACACACATCTTTCACTTATACATACACATGTGACAATGTAGTAATCAACAAGAAGATGAAGTGAGAGAAGAACTAATCACATACATTGCAATGTTAATGATGTTAAAAACATTGGGGTCTTTTCATACAAACATGCATTGAGTGTTAACATCGCTCATGTGCATCAATGGATGTTCTCCTCTCATAATCAATAGCTGAGCAGGGTTTATCCCCTTCTCTCCCCCCCCCCACCCCTATATTCCATGAATGGATGTTGTTACGTTTGCTAAATTACATGTTATGTAATGTCCCTAATGATTTTAAAAGACACTGTACAATAACCACCAAGTGTAGCTAAACGCACGTACACAATACAGAAACGACATGTTTCAATTGTCACATCTTTTTCATTACATTCTGTTTATACATCCTGTAACTGTACCTGTATCGAGGTTTGCACATCTTATGACAGATGTGAATTGAAATACATACCATGAGCAGTCATTGAAGTGATATACCTTGAAAAAGAAAACATGAATGAATATAAATCATTGTCATGACAATTTCATTAAGGTAAGCAACACACAGAATTGACCGTTTTGTGTGTGATATGAAACAACATCTAGAATACGTCAAATATGATCTGAAATACACAATAGTGTACACATCATTGTGACTCACATGTCACACTGCAAAAGAAACATTGTATGTAACCATACTGCACTAGCTATTGACTATGGACATAGTAGGGTTATTGTGTATGCATAACCAAAAAGAGCATGTACATAAAATATAGATTTAGTACACATTATTTCTTCACGTACACACAACACCTTTTATTGGTAAGAAGTCTAATATAACCTGTTGATGAATGACATACCGGTGCCACATGCAATTGTCCACACCGCAGAGAAGAGAAAGGTGTGCGAACCATATTCATCTGTTTCCTAAGTGAATGGTATTTGGACAAATGTATTTATCATAGCAAAGAATGAATATATCTATGTAGTACTATGAACATATATGTATTTGCTTACATGAAAAAAATGTGTTTATGACATTCAGACGTGTCTCAACACCACTGGCTGTTTGGTCAGTGTCAGCTGGTAAATTGACAGGATGCTCCTCCTCCAAACCCTGACGTATGTCTGCTTGTACATTATTGCGGAGTGGCACATTGTGCAAAATGCAACATGCAATTATAATATCAGACACTTTAGCAGGCTTATATTGAAGTGCCCCACCAGTTCTATCAAGACACCTAAATCTTGTTTGAGAAGCCCAAATGTCCTCTCTATGACGGATCGCGTAGATATATGGGCAACATTGTACCTCTCCTCTGCTTCACATTGAGGGTTTGCCACAGGGGTCAACAGCCACGGCCTAATTCCGTATCCTGAGTCACTTATAATCCATCGTGCACAAATATGAAACAATTAGTGTTAACATTATTACATACAACATTTCCTAGAAAACAAAGAGTTGTTTGTTAACACATCATAATATGTACTCACCCACCAGCCAACCAGGTCCAAAATAGCCTTCTTCGAAAGCATGGAAGACTGATGAGTTTCTCAGGATAGAGGAATCGTGACTGGAACCAGGGAATTTGGCAACCACATGCATAATCTTCATCGTGGCATCGACTTACCACCTGTACATTCAGGGAATGGTAGTGCTTACGGTTGCAGTAAGCATGCTCACTCTGACTAGGCGGGATCAAAGCAACATGGGTGCAATCGATTGCACCCAGCACACATGGTATCCCGGCTATGGTATAAAAGCGATTCCTGACTTCCAGCCTCTCTGTGTGCTCTGTAGGAAAATGAATATAATTCCTAGTGCGTCTATTGAGTGCACATAGAAACTGGGTAAAGGCCCGCGAGAATGTAGATTGCGAGACCCCGCCCACTATGCCCACTGTTGTCTGGAATGACGCGGAAGCAAGATAATGTAATGAGTACAGCATTTTAACAAGCCCAGGGACTGCACGACCTCTGGCTGTCACAAAATCTAAATCTCCCCGTATCTCTTCATAAAGAGCTAAGATTGCTGCTGAACTCAAACGATAGCGACTTACTATCTCCTCCTCACTCATCCCATCTAACAGGGTTCTCTCCCTGTACAAACGAGGACGAGGCACAACTTCTCTCCTCTCTCTTCTCCTCTCATCTCCTTGCCCTCTCCCTGTCCCTCGACCTCTCCCTCTCCTGTCTGTGTGCCTGTCCCTGTCACTGTCCCTGCCACTGCCACTGTCCCTGCCTCTGTCCCTGTCCCTTCCTTGGCCTGTGACATCCTCTCCATCAGCAAGCCTCTCGTCCAATAGAATGTTCCTCCGTCTCATAAACATTCGCATCATTTTCAGGTCTGTAGCTGTGAATGCGCAGGTAATTGCCCTCCTTTAAATACCTATGTGATGATGTCAGGTGACTTGCTGAAGTGCAAGGTGTTACATTAACATATCCAAGTAGTTCACTCCCAACGTATATCCCTAAGCAATTAAAATAATTATTTATGTGTGTTCACCAGGCAATCATGATATTTGATAATGGTGTAACGTTACGCTTTGTACAAGCATTTATTGTCAAGTATTTCTGGAATGTGTAATGCATGCACCACTTCTGAACGCAACACTCAGTCATCTAATTAGGATACAACCATGACATTGACGTTGAGAACCTACGTTGCAACATGTTTAATTTGGCATGTTATTGTCACCTGATCACATGAAGTTATTGTAATTTGCATATGCATAATTTAATGGCATCAGGATAGTTGCTATTGATTCAGTTTCAATTGTGTAAAAATGAGTAACTATTACAGATGTGTGTATAAGTTAGCATGAAGTGATTGTAATGCATCGTGTACAATGTAAACATGCAATGTTATTGAGTGTCCAATTGCGGACGTCATCAAAAGAGGGAGGTCACAAAGTACATGTAAACATGAAAACAAACAGCTACATTTACGTTTCATCATGCGTTACACATTACAAGCATTGTATAATGTATAGCAACATTACTATACGCTGGATGTGTTAGATGTGTGAAATGTGTTACATCATATAATAAATTGAAGCACACTTAAGTAACATGTTTGATATGATGTGACCTGTTCCTTTAAGAGTTGAGTATAGGATTTTCCCTTGACACATCATAACATTAAGACTAATGTGACACGCAAATCATCATAACATTGAAAAGTACAATGTTATGCAAATAATAAACGTAAGGGGTGACACGATGAAGTGAATGACCATAATAAACGTAAGGGGTGACACGATGAAGTGAATGACCTCGACACTGTAATGCCAAGCACATTTGTATTATGAGCAATAGAACGTAAACACTACTATAATGTTATAAGTCCCCGCTCCATTGACTCCATTGATGTAGAGATGAGGTGTTTTTTCTAAGTGCTGTCCCGGCAACCTTGCCGATCGTTTTCCCCTCCAACTTGCCAACTTTAGTTGGTGGGACCAATTGCCGATGAAATTTCCATTTCTGAGTGCCAATCAGCACTGATAAGCTGATCGGGGCTACTTGAATACAGCCGATTTCAAAAAGTGCAAATAAGTGCCGATAAGTGGGTTATCGGCAGCCGCATGCCGATAAATTTTTTTCGGCAAGAAAAACTGCCGATTTTGAGCACTTATCGGCGCTTACTGAATCTCAAATCCAATTTTGGCAGGAAAATGACGATAAAAGCCTTATCGGCGCTTACTGCATGAGGCCCTTAATTCAATTGGCATAGAAAGGCAGGAGAAGATAAGATAATAGTACAGACTGAAAAAGAAACTTAAATGCATGCTTGTTAATACAAGAAGCCTGACTGATAATATGAGGGAGCTTGAATTAATAGCTACAAGGGAGCAGTATGATATCAGAGGCATTTCTGAAACATGGCAGGCTGAAACTCATGACTGGGCAGTTCATTTAGAGGGTAATTCCCTTTTTCGGAAGGATTGGGCTAAAAGAAGAGGAACTGGAGTATGTTTATATGTTAAACCGGTACTCAAATCTATTATAAGGGAAGATGTTTATAAAGTGATTGATGAAAATTTAGAGATCTTGTGGCTAGAAGTTAGCAGTGGAGGTAAAAGTATAAAGTAAATGTTTGTAAGGATATGTTATAGACCACCAAATATCTGTGAGATTGAGGAAGCTAAAATACTTTTGCAAATGGAGAAGGCATCAAATCTAGGTTGTGTTTGAATAATGGGTGATTTTAATTATCCAGACATAGACGGGGGCAATGAGATTAGTACTACAAAAAAAGTAAACAGGGTTTTGGGGGTGCTTAAAGACAATTACATGACCCAAATTATTTAGGAACCAACCAGGAGAGGGGCAATCCTGTATTTGGTAATATCAAACAATGTAGAAGTAATAACAAATATTTAAGTCTGGGAACATTTTCGTAACAGTGATCATAACATGGTCTCATTTGAAATAAATGATCAAAATACAGATTACTTGGTGTAACAGGGAAGCAACCCTGTTTCAATGAGGCTGCAATAGAAAGTTTCAGTGGTCTGAGAAATCAGCAGGGAGCTGATTAATTGCAGCTAAACAGTTATCCAGTCTCCACCTGGTAATCAGACAGGTTTAAAAACTCCTGCTAAAAGTGTACCCAGGGAGTTTTGAGCATAAAGGAGGACTGTGTGTTGACAGCAAGACACCAGGGTACCAGACCTCTATTCCTGGACACAGAGGATACAAGACCCTGCCAGAGGCTGGACCCTCAAACAGATAACTATCTAGACTCCGGAGACTGACATGAAAGGCGATCTGCATTAAGGTACCTTTTGAGACTTTGGGTGATAGACTGGCTAGGGGCTTTTCCTCCCAGTCTTTTAGAGAGGACTGGAGGTAAAAGTATAAAGAAAATGTTTGTAAGGATATGTTATAAACCACCAAATATCTGTGAGATTGAGGAAGCTAAAATACTTTTGCAAATGGAGAAGGCATCAAATCTAGGTCGTGCTTGAATAATGGGTGATTTTAATTATCCAGACATAGACTGTGGCAATGAGATTAGTATTACAAAAAAAGGAAAGAGGGTTTTGGGGGTGCTTAAAAACAATTACATTGCCCAAATTATTTAAGGTAAGTTAGCCTTCACACATAAATAGGTGTTTGTTTATTTTGTTTCTTTTTGTATGCTTTGCCTTGTTAAAGGGACAGGCTGAATAAAGCCATGTTTTTATTTCCCCAAATCTGTCTCCTTGAGTGTACGTCTGCACATGCCTCTTAAACTTCAGTTCAACAAAGACCTTAATCTTTAGAAAGTCAGATTTTAATAAACTGAGGGTTAATCTACAAGAACTAATACTGAGAGAGAAAGAACCCCAATGGAGAGCACTCATACAGGTGCACAAAACACAGTGTATAGGAAAGAGAATTTCTATGGTGATGTGGGGAGTGAATGGGTTAAAAACACAACTTTATTGGAGTAATAACTCAACTAAAATACATGGAACGCTAGGTTACCAGAGTAAGTGGGACTCAATCTTGAGCCAAAAAGCGCAGCGAAGTTAAAATATACCAGATCTCATGTGTATAATGTGAGCTTCCACCCTTGATGATATGTGCAGGGTGTAGCTAGATGAATAGTCCTCCCACTGGGATCTGTATCTGCAAGTTGGAGACACAGGTGCAGTCACTTGCCTAGTCTATAGAGTGCCTCTCATACATGTAAGTATGAGTTGTGTAACGAACCTAATAATGTAGTGACACAAGATAGGTGGACCCGGTAAGTATCTACAGTAGTAAACAGTCACTAAGTACAGGTGACTGTTAAGTGTGGCCAACAGTGAGTCAATCCGGATCGTAGGAACACTACTAGTGTCCCTAGTTAGTGCTAATAGCACGGGACACAGTCTTTGCAGTGATCCAATTACACAAACCAGTTAGGTGTAAATATAATAGATACCTTCAGAAGTATACCTCTTGGTAGCACAAAGAACAGGTGACTGCTACCACAGTGGATGCAAGGAGACCAGTAGTACACAAGTAGTGTCTACTTACACATGAAAATGTAAAAAACAGCATGAGAGACTGGTAGCATAAAAATCGCAGGAACCGTGGCAATGCTAAATAGCTATTCACCCAATTGCTAATGCTCGGTGTACTCAATAGTAGCCCGGTTACTGCTTAGATAACTCGTTTCAGATAAATGCTAGTTTACAGCTCCGTGTAGAGGAGCTTGTGTGGGACTGGACGCGCTCCGATCACGAGCGTTGGTCCCGCCCCCTTGACGTTATGACGTCACTGCCGACGTACGTTTCGCAAGGTCAATGCTTTCTCAAGGCTGGGCGGGGCTTGTGTATTACCCCCACCTTTTATTGGAGAGCGTGAGCTCCGATAGGTTAGTCATTTCCCTATTCCTAAACTCTGGTTACGTGAATAGCGTGCGTGTTATGCCTAGTGAAGTCACAGTGTTAAGTATGGGCTTTAAACTAGCCCTCCGCTCAGATTGCAGTACCGTGACTAAATCGAGTGTGTGCATTGATCACGGTAGGGTACGTGGATAATGCATATAGAGGGCACAACACTATTATAAGGAATAAAAAAGCAAACTGTATAGTATGTCAGGTACTGTTGTAGCTTACAGACAGGACTTGGAAAAGTGTACACAGAGACCTATTAGGGTCATGTTAACACATGTACATGTGGTGGGGCATAGCTGCAGATAGGGGCTATATACAGTAAACAGACTAAAGACAAAGCCCTCATTCAGGCCATTGGGGCTAAGGGTATGTAGTGTATAGATCCAACGGGACTCTATTTTCAGTAGTTCTTGGTCCCAGTTCCCCTTCCTGATGCCCATGGAGAGCTGGTCTATGCCCTTGAAGGTAAGTACTTTATGGTCTACAAGGAATACATTGGGGTGATGTTTTTGCAGGGATAAATGTAAAAGATAGATGGGCAATCTTTAAAACATTATTAGAAAAGCACACTTATCAGTGTATACCCTTGGGTAATAAGTATAAAGTCAAAACCAATGTGGCTAAATAAAAAGGTAGGGGAGGAAAGGGACAAGAAGAGGAAGGCGTTTAGATTCTTTGGGCCTCATTCAGAAAGTGTCGATAAGGCCCTTATCGAGCACTTATCGGCCAAAATGGCTACTCGTATTCAGTAAGCCTCGATAAGTGCTCGATAACGGCCTGTATCGCAGCAAAATTTTATGATCAAAAGAAACTCGCCAATTGAGCGGCGATCAGCCGCTTATTGACCATTTTCTGAAGAATCATAAACTCGCGTGATTCTAGTACCCGCGAGTCGGCTGTCGTGGCCTATCACAGCCCTAAAAGGCGATCTTCTCCCCAAATCCAATTCACCTCAAAATTTAGGTAAATTGGTAGGGAGATGCCTCGATGAGCTGCGATATGTCGGGACAGAAAAAATCAGGCCCTTTTCCTGCCTTGGATTGATGCCAGGGGTCTCCAGAGCTGATAGCCATTAATACCAGCACCGGAGCCCCTCGGCATGCATCCGATGCAGGAAAAATGCATTTACAGCAACTTCATTACCTTAACGGCTAACCGCTAAGGCAAGGAAGAGGTTAAACAGCCATGCCAGGCTTACTGTGGCTAGCAAGGGTGGGTGAAGGGGGAATTAGTTGCGGGGCGACTTAACCCCTTCATTACCTTAGCGGTTAATACCGCTGTACCCATTGAGTAGTATAGTGGTACCTCATACCCATATAATAATAATATGGGCATGATAAGCCTCTATAGCACTCAATGGGCACCCTAATTACAATACATTAATACACAAGACACACAATAATAAAACATAACTAAACTCCAAAAAAACACACTTTACTAAATAAAAACAGTAGCCAGCTAATCCAATGAATACAAGCAATAACAACATCAACAATTAATTAATTAAACCATTAACAATCAAAACAATTAATTCCTTAAACAACTCCGAATTATTTTATAAAGTAACCAATCCAACCAAATAATTACCAACCTGACGAAGAAACCCAGTATTGAGGAGTTTCGAAACGCGTAGGAAGGTTTTTGGCCATCCAGGGACCCCGTAGCTGTGCACACCAGATGGTGACGTCAGCGGGAGGAGACGGTTAGAAACTACTCTGTTGGTAGCAGACCACGAGGACCGCAAGACATCTCCCCGCACTCAAGGACGTTCTACACCACACAGCAAGCGGCCATCCCCGGCAAAAGACCCCGAACCACTGTACATGTCCTACTCATGGATCGTGAGTAGGATTCCAGTTTTACTAAACGGCGGAGCAACGTAGCTTCCTTAAGCACAAGCGCTTGGAAGCGCATTTCTTATTCAGCAGGAGAACTATTTCCTCGTATAGCAGGAGAAAAGTCAACTGTTTATTAACTTTACATATGTTTTATGTCAATTGAGGTTACAATTGTTTTAACCAATAAATGCTCTTTGTATCTTGTCCCATACGGTCATTGTTGACTCAAAGATAATACACTATTGCGGTGTTTTTATCTCTTGTTCCCTTCTCTGAGGTATTCCATGTAAGAAGAAATCACTGCACAAGACTCTATTCCACTCTTCATCCTTAGTGCCATAGGAGGCTACTCCACACGAATCTTCTCATCTGGTTGGAAGATACCAGATCTACCTCTCAGGCAGCTCAAGGACTACCATCATCATTAACTGTATCACAGGTTTTGTTCTACTGTATATATCACTGTTTACAACACTGTATTATTATTTTGTTTACACTAGCGCTTATATTGCACTTATTATTTCACCCCTCCAAATAATTACTAAACCAACTCAAAATTAATTGTAACACTAACCAATCAAACCAATTAATTACTACAACATTCATGAATTAATTTAAACATTAAAATACAAAGAAATAAATTCAAACAATATCTGAAATAACCATAAAACGCATTAGCTAACATTATACAACATTAACTACAAACGAACACTAATCGCAAACATTGTATTACCATTAAGCAGGAAAAAAACAAACAATGACATCCACATAAGAAACTGAAATAAAAAAAACCAGCAGCAATACCAAGCCAGAAATGCCCCTCAAATATTGTCATAATAATTTATTAATCTGTATCCTAAAGTGGTACAGATTAATATATTATCAGTCAATGTGCCTCCCCCAAAAAAATCAAAAATCACACCCAATGAAAAAACCTGTAAAAAGAGACATTTACAAACATTCAATATATTACTTACCATTAGAAGCGGTGGCCCTCCGACTCCCGGGGAAACAGGAAGCTCACGTACCTTGAAGGCCTCCAACAGCATCCGATGCCATCCGCCATGAAGATCCGGATCAGGTACCCAAATCTTCTTTTTTCTTTCTTTAATCACCTACTTCTATCTTCATCTGTCATCATTTCTTGATCTTCTTTATCTTCTATCTTCAACTGTCAATCCAAAAAGCCACATGGTCAATCCCAACCGATGTTGTCTCGTCGTCTTCTTGGGCTCAAATGAGGCGTCACGGCCTTAAATAGGGCTTGTGATGTCATATTTAGCCTCAAAATGGTTAACAGCCACCTGATTGGCTGTTAAAACCATGTTCCGACATTAATGATTTTTTTTTTTAAATGACGTCACTTAAAGGGAATGATGCCAGCCAATCAGAATGGCTGTGCTTCATTTGCCTTTAAGATGACGTCACAAAGCCGGCGTCACATGGTATTTCAGATAATCAGATCGTGGGAACCAATTCCACACTCTGATTGGCTGAAATACCATGTGACGCCGGCCATCTTGGATTTAGTGACGTCATCTTAAAGGCAAATGAAGCACAGCCATTCTGATTGGCTGGCATCATTCTCTTTAAGTGACGTAATTTAAAAAAAAATCATTAATGTCGGAACATGGTTTTAACAGCCAATCAGGTGGCTGTTAACCATTTTGAGACTTAATGTGACGTAACAAGCCCTATTAAAGGTCGTGACGCCTCATTTGAGCCCAAGAAGACGACGAGACAACATCGGTTGGGATTGACCATGTGGCTTTTTGGATTGACAGATGAAGATAGAAGATAAAGAAGATCAAGAAATGATGACAGATGAAGATAGAAGAAGGTGATTAAAGAAAGGAAAAAGAAGATTTGGGTACATGATCCAGATCTTCATGGCGGGTGACATCGGATGCTGTTGGAGGCCTTCAAAGTACGTGAGCTTCCTGTTTCCCCGGGAGTCGGAGGGCCACCGCTTCTAATGGTAAGTAATATATTGAATGTTTGTAAATGTCTCTTTTTACAGGTTTTTTCATTGGATGTGTTTTTTGATTTTTTGGGGGAGGCACATTGACTGATAATATATTAATCTGTACCACTTTAGGATACAGATTAAAACATTATTATGACAATATTTGAGGGGCATTTCTGGCTTGGTATTGCTGTAGGTTTTTTTAATTTCAGTTTCTTATGCGGATGTCATTGTTTATTTTTTTCCTGCTTAATGGTAATACAATGTTCGCGATTGGTATTCGTTTGTAGTTAATGTTGTATTATGTTAGCTAATGCGTTTTATGGTTATTTCAGATATTGTTTGAATTTATTTATTTGTATTGTAATGTTTAAATTAATTCATGAATGTTCTAATAATGAATTGGTTTGATTGGTTAGTGTTACTATTAATTTTGAGTTGGTTTAGTAATTATTTGGTTTGATTGGTTACTTTATAAAATAATTCGGAGTTGTTTTAGGAATTAATTGTTTTGATTGGTTAATGGTTTAATTAATTAATTGTTGATGTTGTTATTGCTTGTATTCATTGGATTAGCTGGCTACTGTTTTTATTTAGTGAAGTGTGTTTTTTTGGAATTTTTAGTTATGTTTTATTATTATGTGTCTTGTGTATTAATGTATTGTAATTAGGATGCCCATTGAGTGCTATAGAGGCTTATCATGCCTATATTATTATTATATGGCTATTATGTACCACTATACTACTCAATGGGTACAGGGTGGGTATAGTCAGTCAGGGGTTTGTGCTTAGGCCTCCCGGGTTTGTATCGGGGGAGGGTGGGTTAACCCCTTAATGACTATAGCAGTTAGTCACCGCTAAGGTGATTAAGGGGTTAGGGGCCATTAGAATGTGTTTATTATGTATATATGCTTACCTGCTATGGAGGACAGAGGGACCTGCTGTTGTGGTAAGTATAACTGTATTTATTTACTTTATTTATGTATGCTAATGCAGTGTTTAATAATGGGCAAATAATCTATTATTCATATCTGGATAATAGTTATTTTGCCCATTACTGTACTGTATGGGTTTGGGCAGAGGGGGGGGGGGGGGGCGTGTATTGATGTTTATTAAAATGTTTTTTAATATAAACTTCTTTCATAGTGTAGATGAGCAGGGGGTCTCCGGAGCTGAACCGCGTTAGTTTCAGGTCCAGGGACACCCTGCTTCCCAAGATACAGGCCCCTTTATGGGGTGCCGGTATCCATCTGCATTGAAACGTTCCACATCACGTGACCGGGACATTTCCTTGCATAGGAGATACCGGCACCCCATAAAGGTGGCTGTATCTCGGGAAGCAGGGGGTCCCCGGACATAAAACCAACGCGGTTCAGCTCCGGAGACCACCTACACATCTACACTATGAGCCGCTCTCTCTGCAGCAGAAATGAATCGCCGGTTTAGGCCTTTTCAGAGGCTCGATGCTATTGCTGGCAGCAACTCGTCCGTTTTGGGAATTTTGCTATCACAGGTAATCGAGGCTTTCTGAATACCGTGATAACAATGCCCAAAAAAACGTCATTTTAAATGCCCTGGCGATAATTTTTATCAACCTTCTCTGAATGAGGCCCTTTAAGTTAGAAGGGACGGAGGCATCGTATCAGAATTATAAGGAATGTAACAAAAATTGCAAAAGGGCAATCAAATTAGCAAAAATAGATAATGAAAAAAAATTGCAATAGAAAGTAAGATCAACCCTAAAAAGTTCCTTAATAAGACCCTTTAAGTGTGAGATGGGCAGGCAGATTATTGGCGATAAGGAAAAAGCAGAGGTATTAAACAAATTCTTTGCCAAAATGTTTACCAGGGAGGAATCAATTTAAATAGTATTGACCCAGGAGGAAGCCACAATCTTTATATCACTGAACAATTGGTTAACAGAGGAAGAAGTTCATGACCGGCTTGATAAAATTCAAGTAAATAAGGCACCTGGCCCTGATGGCATACATCCAAGAGCTCTTAAGGATTTAAGTTCTGTAATAGCTAAACCATTACATTTATTATTCAAGGACTCCATTTCCAAAGGCTCAGTATCACAATATTGTTGTAAAGCTGATGTGGTGCCTATATTTAAAAAGGTAGCTAGATCACAACCAGGGAACTACAGGCCTGTAAGCCTGACATTAATAGTGGGGAAACTACTTGTAGGTTTAATATGGGATAATAGCCAGGAATACCTAATGGGGAAAAAAAATATTAGTAATAGTCAGAATGGATTTATGAAGGGTAAAGCATGCCAAACTAACCTTATTTGTTTCTTTGAGGAGGTAAGTAGGAAATTAGACAAGGGTAAAGCAGTTGAGTCTACTTAGATTTTGAAAATTAGTAGAATCAGAGCAGGATGTAATTTCCTTCTAGAAGACTTGGAGAGACTGGAATCTTGGGCAGTTAAATTGCAGATGAGGTTTAATACAGATAAATGTAAGTTTATGCATTTAGGAAACAAGAATCAACAGGTGATTAGCACATTAAATGGGGATAAATTAGAGGAATCCAAGATCTTATCTTGTATTAAAAAGGCAATGGATGGAAGTGAAGTAAACATAGTCATGCCCCTTTATAAAACGTTAGTAAGACCACACCTTGAATATGGAGTACCATTATGGGCACCACTACTTAGAAAACACATTATGGAACAAGAGAAAGTGCAGAAAAGAGCCATCAAATTAATAAAGGGGATGGACAATCTGATTTACGAGGAGAGGTTAGCTAAATTAGAATTCTTTACATAAGAAAAGAGGTGTCTAAGAGGGGATATGAAAATATCCCCTCTAAATAATAACTTATTTGGAGACAGTACAAGGAGCTTTCAAAAGAACTATTTACCCCAAGGGCCGTACATAGGACACAGGGTCATCCCTTAAGGTTGTAGGAAAGTAGATTTCACCAGCAAGAAAGGAAAGGGGTCTTTACAGTAAGGGCAATTAAAATGTGCAATTCATTACCCATGGAGACTGTGATGGCAGATACAATAGATATCTTCAAAAAAAGGTTGGGCATCTTTTTAGAAAGGATTGGTATACAGGGATATACTAAATACATAAATATGGGAAGGATGTTGATCCAAGGAGTAATCTGATTGCAAATAATTTGGAGTCAGGAAGGAATTTATTTTTCCCCTTATGAGATATTTCATGATATTTCAATGGGTTGTTTGTTTGGCTTCCTCTGATCAATAGTCTGGGGGCTATGCACTAAGCTCCGTAAAGTGTATTTAAGAGCGCAAAGTGCTTTTAGAACGTGATATTGCGCTCAGCGCGATTCACAGAGCAGCGCTAACAGGCACTTTACACTCTTAAACAGGCTTTTTTCCTGAAATTTTTCTAAGTCCCACCAAACACGTACGATCAGCTAAATACGCTGATTTCTGCCAGTCTGCGGGATTCTCTAAACTACGCTAAGAGATCGTTCTTTAAAAACGCGCTTGAAAAAACACGCCAGGCCAGGCGCAAAAGGATCAGGACTTAGAAAAATGTCTTTGTTTACATTTTTACAGGAACACTATCCATACAACAGGCCGGCCTGTGTCCCCGGCTGACCCCACAGGTGATTCCCGCGGGCTTCCCGGGTTCCCCACGGCCATCCGCGGGTCTCTGCAGGCATCCGGGGGTCCCCACGGGAGTGCAGCGGTCCCCGCGGCCGTATTTTCACCAATACACTTTGTGAAGTTTTCTACAATTGAGTGCTGTCTCTTGCTTTACATATATATATATATATATATGTGACTGCTGCTGGCAACGCACAGTCAGTAATGAACAATAAAATCTAAGTGGATCTACACCAATGTGTTAATGAGCCATATATATTCCAGTAAATATCACACATGTATGTCCCAGCATGAGTAGCCAAATTAAATAATATAAACCAATTAAAAATAGTGCTGTGGATGCGTATTTAACCCAAAACATATATTAAATACTAATAAAAAAATATATAAATACAGCAAATCAAAAACACTGAAACAGGAAATAGGCAGCCTTCTGATAGGGCCCAATGACCTCCCAACTCAACCTGTATAGAAAAAGAAAAGAAAAAAAGCGCCCAATCCTAGTGCATTACTGTATAAAAAATGGATTTAATGTTCCAAAAAACTCAATGGTTAAACTCACAAACAATGAAGATAAAAAAGCATGTATGAGATCAATACTCATGCTCCGATTTGTCAGCAAGAAGCTTCTCCTCTGCTCAGCTGCTCCGCAGACCAGTGTGGTCCTCGTGAGTCTCCGTCCAGCAGGAACTCTCAGCACCAGTAGTTTCTCAAATTCTTCCCCCGGGGAACACAAACCAGATGTCCCTGGTTCCAAGCAAGGGGGAAGGAAGGAGGCGGAAGTGACAGGACCACAGATGGTAGCAGTCTTTGAGTGAGGTGGCAGCAACTTGCTCAACAAACGCTAGGTCATCCACAGCACATTAACCCTACGCGTTTCCTCAGACTTGCTGATTTTATATGGGGATCACCGAAGACCCCAAGACTGACGGAAAGGATTACAAATAGAAGAAAGAAGACACACACGTGGATTGTAATGGTTTTTTATTTTATGGTTACCTGTGGATTGGTTGGAGAGCTTCCGGTTCCCCTGGATTTCGGTGAGTGGGCCATCTAATGGTAAAAGGAACAAATACAAACCAGCGCCCGCAAGATAGTCCATACAGTCCAATTGTGAGGAAAGGGAGTGAGTCCAATAAGTCCAATGAACAGGAAATCTCCAATCAAGTGGTCCGTAATATGTGAACAGGAGGAAACAATTATCATAGTGTAACCTGAATAAAATTGTACAAAGAACAATAAAACACAAAAAACAACAAACACGAACATAAACATAGAACACAGAAGCTGAAATAAAAAACTATTTAATAAAACAAAGGAGCCTGCTGCAGCGGGTCATCAAGGGGTTAAAACTCCAAACCCTACTTACAGCAGGACTGATAAACAGAGCGTGTGTAACCATAGCAGGAACAATGCCAGATGCAGGGGGAGTCCACCTTGGGTGCTTGAGTATGCGAGATGAAGACGCTATTTCCCTCCAATGTGCAAGTAATATCCAAGATGGACGCCGAGGCAGGGGAACTGCACACAGTAGCACACACAGGAAGGAACCTCTCTCGCGATGACGTCGTATCCTGCAGGGATGGTCAGTAACGCTGCATGCAATCAGCTCTCTCCGATGGCACCGTGACCTTTTACCCTACGCGCTTTGTGACTGACGTCCCTTCCTCAGGAGGGTCAAACGCGTAGGGTTGTTCTTTGTACAATTTTATTCAGGTTACACTATGATAATTGTTTCCTCTTCTGTTCACATATTACGGACCACTTGATTGGAGATTTCCTGTTCATTGGACTTATTGGACTCACTCCCTTTCCTCACAATTTGACTGTATGGACTATCTTGCGGGCGCTGGTTTGTATTTGTTCCTCCTGTCTCCCCTGGTGTTGTTCACACCAGTTTCCCTGGCTGCCCTGATATTATTATTTTTTATATTTTTGTTTTGTAATATAACTATATTGTAATTAGCACTATTTTATTCTGAAGGGATTTGGCGCTTTTTAGCACTTCTTTTTTGGTGATACCATCTAATGGAAAGTAACAAAAGAAAAGTATATATTTGTAACTTTTACAGTTTTTTAAAAAAATTTACATGTTTTTTTTTATGTCCATTTAATGCCCCTAAATTTATGTATGTCCCTATGGATATACATACAGTACATACATACAGGGACACTGAATAGTTGTTTTGTATTGTATTTTTTGATGTAATGTCATTGTTTTTTATGCTCATTTATTGCCCCTGTATGTAATGTTTAGCTATATTTTGTAAACATACATGGATAATAAATGATTGTATTGCAAATGTTTATTTATGTTCTTTTGATGTTTTTAACATTTTGCAGCTTAGGTTAGGAATTGGTGTCTGTAATGTAATTGATATTTATTTACATGTAATTTTTCATGGTTTTGCAATAGTTTATTCCAGGGGCTTGCTTTTTAATAATGGCTTATTTTTGGTAGTTAGATTTGTGTGATGGTGGTTACTTTGAAGTAGAATTTTTTTCTCAATGGTTTGGATTTATGAATTGAATAGTGAATTGTATAATTAATTTGTATTGTATTGTAATTGATTTTTTAAATCGATTAATTGATTGATGTTATATGTATTTATGTTTACTTGCTTAGTTTGTATTTGATTTTGTGGATGGCATTGTATGTTGTTGTTCATAGTTAATTTATTTTGAACATTGATTTTGCATAGTGTTACATGATGCACAGATTAATTGCATCATGTACACCCAAAAATGCAATTGTTTGTTTGACATTTGGGATACAGTATATTTATTTGTCTAGGTCAGGCCTGCACAACTCGTTAAGCGAGAAGGGCCGAACTGCTCCAAGGAAAAAAAAATTGGACCGCACGGGTAAAATCATCATCATCATCATCATCATCATCATCATCATCATCATCATCATCATCATCATCATCATCATCATCATCATCATCATCATCATCATCATCATCATCATCATCATCATCATCATCTCTCCTCCAGCACCTCTCATCATCATCATCCTCATATATCTCCCCCAGAACCCCTCACTATCAACCTTTGCGATAGTCCCCATCTATCTCTCGTATCCCCATCTCTCCCCCTCACCCAAACACATAATACTCCCCCTCCACAAACACACAATACCCCCCTGCACCTCACATCCTTCTCCCCCGTGCACCTCACATCATTCTCCCCTCCTGCACCTCCAATCACCCCCCTGCACCTCCAATCACCCCCCTGCACCACCAATCACCCCCTGCACCTCCAATCACCCCCCCTGCACCTCCAAGCACCCCCATCTGCACCTCCAATCACCCACCTCTGCACCTCCAATCACCCCCCCCCACTGCACCTCCAATCACCCCCCTCTGCACCTCCAATCACCCCCCTATGCACCTCTAATAACCCCCTCTGCACCTCCAATCAACCCCCCTACACCTCACATAACCCCCTGCACCTCACATAACCCCCTGCACCTCACATCACCCCCTCCTGCACATCACCCCCCCTGCACATCATGCCCCCTCCTGCACATCACCCCCCCTGCACATCACCCCCCCTGCACATCACATCACCCCTGCATCTCACATCACCCCCTGCACCTCACATCATCCTCTGCACCTCACATCACCCCCCTTCACATCACCCCCCTTCACATCAACCCCCTTCACCTCAACCCCCCCTTCACTTCAACCCCCCATCACCTCACCCCCCCTGCACATATCCCCTCCCCTTGCACATCACCCCCCCTCCCCTTGCACATCACCCCCCCCATGCACATCACCCCCCTGCCCTTGCACATCACCCCCTATGCACATATCCCCCTGCACCTCACATCACCTCCTCACCTCCGATCACAGCGGGACTGCGTGTGCTCGCTCGGTCGCAAGCAGCGGGCACCAGAAGTGCCGCACTTGAGAGTGGGCTCGGCTCCCCCGGGGAGGAAGGGGAGAGCGGGGGGAGGGAGAGGGGGCTCGGCTCACGGGGGCAGGGAAAGGGGGCTCGGGAGGAGGAGGAGTGCGGGGAAAGCAGCCGTCGCGGGCCGCACAGTGAGTGCCGGCGGGCTGCATGCGGTCCGCGGGCCGCGTGTTGTGCAGGCCTGGTCTAGGTGCTGGTTTGTTGGGAGATGAGATAATGTATTTTTCAATGTGCTGGTTTAATTTTATGATGCAATGAGCTGTTTTTCAGATTGAGATTTCATGTTTTTATTTCTGCATGTTTTTTTTTCCTTAACCTTTTGTTTGAATATTGGTGTTGTGTATATATATTTATATATATGAAAAAGAAAAGAAAAAAGCGCACCTCCTAGTGCATTATCTTCACAGTAGGAAGATGAATATTTATTTATAAAAATAGGTGGTAGGCAATTGATTGCCCCTGACGAAGTTCGCAGTCGCGGACGAAACGCGTAGGGCTGACGTCACTAGAGTCTCGCGGTACTTCCGCGTTACTATTGGAGCGACTTCCATTGAACTTTTTAGGAGCCTATTGGTTGCCTGTTGTCTGGCGGAGGACCCCGCGGTTAAGCCTGGACTGTGCCATTGACCAGCTAGCACAAGCTGTCTATGCTATGAGAGACGCCATCTGCCCAGTGTGATCGCAGTGAGTTGGTTGTGTCCCCATAATCCATCTACCGGCTGGGCATTCGAGGCTCCTTAAAGATACCTTTTATGTGAATATTGCATATTTATTTCTTGTAAGTGTGCATTGCCTACCACCTATTTTTATAAATAAATATTCATCTTCCTACTGTGAAAATAATGCACTAGGGGGTGCGCTTTTTTATTTTCTTTTTCATTTCAGTTGTGGAAGTGATTCCTCCTTTGGATTCGGCTGCCCCCGCTATACAAATTGGTTATTAGCTTCTCCTTGGTTTGAAGCTTGGAATATTACCTGGACTATCAAGTTTGCTTAATTGTTTTAATTTATTTATATATTTTTTTCTGGGTCTTATTCATATTTTTATGTTTAAGGTTTGAGGACATTTTGTTTGTGGTATTGCGCTGTTGTGTTGTGTTTTAGTGTATATATATATATATATATATATATATATATATATATATATATATATATATCCAAACAAGAGTGACCTAGGCACAAGTAAAAACAAGAAAAACAAACATAGGGTAATACGTTCAAACAATTTGTCTGCCAGAGGGTACGATATGCACTTACAGCAAATAGGATATAATCAGGCCATGTATCCACTCTGGGATCTGGAACAATTAATGAAGAACTGGAACAGCCAGCAGCAACTCATCCACAGGAAACGTATCCTCGTGTGAAGTATCACATGTTGGAAGAGAAGTGGGACACATACATAGTGTAACACAGTTTATTATAATATTAAATAAAAAATGACAATAGGTTAAATACTCACACTTTGTGAGTTTGGGTAAAAGCTTTTGAGAATTTAGAGCTTCTCACACTCATCAAGGGTAGGTATCCGTGGATCTATACACAGTCTCTATTTGCTCCTTATACAATGTCCTTAAGACCACATGCGGTGTTATGGCCGGTGTTGGATCCAAGTAAGTGTATATACTGTACAGATTACTCCTGGGTCTGCTCTGTAACCAAAACGGACCAGGAAAGAGGGGAGTGGTAGGGAAATTCCTGATCGACACAGTGACCGGGAGATTTGGATCCAAAATCTCGCGAGAAGACGTGACGTCACCACGCCGCCGCGTGCAGGCTGACGGCCACGGAGGATGGGAGCAGTGAGAGAAGCGGGGAGGTCCACAGACTATCAAGACGGACAGTAACCAAGGGGGAAAAACATCACATTATACCCCAGAAGTAGCGTGAGTACTACTAGCACATTAGGTGCAGTTAAGGAGACACAAGGCCCTTTACTACGGGTCTCGTAACAACGGAGCTAGTACCCCACCCTCAGAGGCTCTGGACATTATTGGGAGTGCCCTATTAAGTGACTCCATACCCTTGGAAGTTGGCCATAACACCGCATGTGGTCTTAAGGACATTGTATAAGGAGCCAATAGAGACTGTGTATAGATCCACAAATACCTACCCTTGATGAGTGTGAGAAGCTCTAAATTCTCAAAAGCTTTTACCCAAACTCACAAAGTGTGAGTATTTTACCTATTGTCATTTTTTATTTAATTTTATAATAAACTGTGTTACACTATGTATGTGTCCCACTTCTCTTCCAACATGTGATACTTCACACGAGGATACGTTTCCTGTGGATGAGTTGCTGCTGGCTGTTCCAGTTCTTCATTAATTGTTCCAGATCCCAGAGTGGATACAAGGCCTGATTATATCCTATTTGCTGTAAGTGCATATCGTACCCTCTGGCAGACAAATTGTTTGAACGTATTACCCTATGTTTGTTTTTCTTGTTTTTACTTGCGCCTAGGTCACTCTTGTTTGGATATCCTTCTAATACCAGCCCGTGGTGCGGTAGACCTTCTGGCTGCAGACTAAATCAGGGAAAGTTAGATTGTGAGGTAGTATACCCTCCTATATATGTGGTAAATATTATTATTAATCTCTCTGTGATTGCGCTTATTGTAGTTTTGTGTTCTGTATTTATATATATATATATATATATATATATATATATATATATATAAAATCAAAAAATAAATAGGATGATACCCTTCTGTGGCACCGCCCTGTAATAGCATTTCGTTAGCCACAGAACGGTATCATCTATTTATTTTTTGATTATAAAATAAATAGATGATACCGTTCTGTGGCTAACGAAATGCTATTACAGTGCGGTGCCACAGAATGGTATCATCTATTTATTTTTTGATTATTGAAGCTCGGCTAACACAGTACTGATACCTCTACATGAATATATATATATATATATATATATATATATATATATATATATATATATATATATATATATATATATATATATATATATATATATATATATATATATATATAATAAGAGAGAGAGTGAACTCTGCATCCACACGACTATATAAAGGTAACCATAAAACTGACAACATAAATATATACTTAATAGTATGTCAGTGGTGCTACATGGGCCAATAGGTATGTAAGCAGAAAGGAAAAGAAGCCCAAAATTATAGCACTCTGGTATACCATGTGAGATTTCAAAAATACAAATGTATTTATTAGTGGTCACAAAACATAATAAAAGATAGCATAGAATATTTAAAATAAGGCATGAATCCCCTGTACGTAAGCCACAGCAATAGCTCACTAGCATAAAAGTCAAATAGGACACAATATCTCACATGAGAAATCACAGACAATGTAAGTCTGAAGCAAAAGGAAAGTGACTATGCATATAACTCCCACAAAGCAATATAAAGAAAAGGACTGAGACCAAAGTTACTCCATATAATCAACCACTACACTTGGTATATATATACATATATATAACATATATATATATATATATATATATATAGAGAGAGAGAGAGAGAGAGAGAGAGAGAGAGAGAGAGAGAGAGAGAGAGAGAGAGAGAGAGAGCGAGAGAGAGAGAGCGAGAGAGAGAGAGAGAGAGAGAGAGAGAGAAAGGCAGTCCAATCCAGCAAGAGCAAACAAAAAACAGCACTCACGGTAAGTGAAAAAAGACCTGTAATCAGATGTAATACAGCACAAACATGACCAATGTTTCGGTCCTGGTGGGATTTTCCTCAGGTTTGTGCTGAACGAGGACCGAAACATTGGTCATGTTCGTGCTGTATTACATCTGACTACAGGTCTTTTTTCACTTACCTTGAGTGCTGTCTTTTGTTTGCTCTTGCTGGAGTGGACTGCCTTTTCTCTGTGTATCTTTGTAGGACATGCACCGCACTGTTTTTCAAGTATTGGATTGCCAGCTGTTCCCCTATATATATGTATGTATATATATATACTGCACCGACACACTTTATTCGAGCAAATACCCAGTATGTACCTGGCAGATACCTGGAATGCGCCGCTCCTCACCTCTGACAAGCCCCGTTGCATTTGCCTTCCCAGCCTGGGTTCATGCCTGGCTGACGGGCGGCTGATCTGTTAAATGATAATGATTATGATTTAATAGGCTGCAATGCTTCGCGTGTCTACCAGATGGCATAAATTCATGAATTGTAATGCAGTATATATATATATACTGTGCAGTATTGCAGCCAGTGGGAATAAAATGCTTCAATCCCTGCCTTGAAAATACCTCAATGCACTCGGGCAGAAAACAGTCACAAACCTCAATACACCCGGGTATACCCGAATTCGTGTGACTAGCCGAGCTCGAATAAAGTGTGTCGCCAGTGTATATATATATATATATATATATATATATATATATATATATATATATATATATATATATATAATACCCACTGTACAAATGAATGGGTGAAGGGTTGGTATTGTGCCAGAGTGGGTTAACCCCTTAATGACTATAGCGGTTAATGACCGCTAAGGTGATTAAGGGGTTAGGGGACATTACAATTGCTATTTTTATTCTTTTGTATGTTTTTTAGCACCCGAGGGGGACATGGGCAGGATGAGGATGAAGACGGCCTTCATCGTAGGTGCCTGGAAATGGTAAGTGTAATATGTATTTATTGTGATTCATGTATTTAAATGGGCAAATGCACTATTGTCCATATGTGGATAATAGCAATTTTGCCCATTACTGTATTGTATGTGTTAGGGGGCGGGGGGATGTGTGTTGTATATTGCAATGTTTATTGGGGGCAATTGTCCCCAATAAACATGCTATTGTGCCTTAACCCCTTCATTACCGTAGCGGCTATGCGCTTTGGTAATGAAGCAGCATTAAGATAAATTTTAATAATAGTGTGCGGGAGCAGGGGGTCCCCTGAGCTGAACCGCATTGATTTCTGGCTCAGAGACCCCCTGCTTCCCGAGTTACAGGTCCCGGTATGGGGCATCAGTGCCAGTGTTGCCGCCATCTTTATAGCATCCACGTCGTGTCTTTGACGCTATAAAGATGGCGGCGACACTGGCATCCGATGCCCCATACCGGGGCCTGTAACTCGGGAAGCAGGGCGTCTCTGAGCCAGAAATCAATGCGGTTCAGCTCAGGGGACACCCTGCTCCCGCACACTATTATTAAAATGTACATTAATGCTGTACATTCATTACCATAGCGGATAGCCACTATTGTTTATTGTTGTGTGTGTTTTGACAGTAGTATACATGTGTAGGGGGTCTCCAGAGCTGAACCACATTGGTTTCAGCCTCGGGGACCACCTACTTCAGTAGATACAGGCCCCGTTATGGGGTGCCGGTATCCCCTGCAGAATTTAAATGTCCAGGTCACGTGACGCGGAAGCTTTAAAGTGGTGGGGATACCGGCACCCCATAACCCCCATAACCCCATAACCCCCATAACAGGGCCTGTATCTCCTGAAGTAGGGAGTTCCAGGACCTGAAACCAATGCGGTTCAGCTCCGGAGACCCCCTGCTCATGTACACTATTATTAAAATGTATTTTGTTAATGCACGATCGCCTGTAACAGCCGTGCAGGGAGATGCAGAATCTCCATGCAAATGTTACAGGCGGCTTTTTTTTCCTATTAGCTATCGTACGTGAACTTTAAGCACAATAGCAGGTGGAAAAAAAACAACACGCACGATATGGCAAATTTGAGCACGTACAATACAAAATGGGCTGATCTCCTTAGTGAATCCCGCCTCCGGCTTCACTTTTTAGCGGACGTTTTATTTTTTTTCAGGCCAGCGCAATAGCTCGCTGCTTAGAGCATAGCCCCCTCTGTAAGTAGTGATATAGGATAAAGTATCTGTAGTCTAAATTTAATATAGGTTGAACTTGATGGACGAATGTCTTTTTTCAACATTTTCTACTATGTACTGTAACTATGGGCCTCATGCAGTAAGCGTCGATAAAGCTTTTTTCGGCATTTTCCCGCCAAAATTGGATTTGAGATTTAGTAAGCGCCGATAAGTGCTATAAATCGGCATTTCTTCTTCCCGAAAAAACTTTTTCGGCATGCGCCTGGCGATAAGCCCCTTATCAGTACTTTTCGGCACTTTTTAAAATCGGCTGTATTCAAGTAGCCCAGATCAGCTTATCGGTGCTGATCGGCACTCAGAAATGGAGATTTCATCGGCAATTGGTCCCGCCAACTAAAGTTGGCAAGTTGGAGGGGAGAACGATCGGTAAGGTTGCCGGAACGGCACTTAGAAAAAAAACCTCATCTCTACATCAATGGAGTCAATGGAGCGGGGCTTATAACATTATAGTAGTGTTTACGTTATATTGCTCAGAATACAAATGTGCTTAGCATTACAGTGTGGAGGTCATTCACTTCATCGTGTCACCCCTTACGTTTATTATTTGCATAACATTGTACTTTTAAATGTTATCATCATTTGCGTGTCACATTACTCATCATGTGATGATGTGTCAAGGGAAAATCCTATACTCAACTCTTAAAGGAGCAGCTCACATCATATCAAACATGTTACTGAAGTGTGCTTCAATTTATTATATGATGTTACACATTTCACACATATAACACATCCAGCGTATAGTAATGTTGCTATACATTATACAATGCTTGTAATGTGTAATGCATGATCAAACGTTAATGTAGATCTTTGTTTTCATGTTTACATGTACTTTGTGTCGTCCCTTTTTTGATGACGTCCGCAATTGGACACTCAATCACATTGCATGTTTACATTGTACACGATGCATTTATAGCACTTCAAGCTAACTTATACACACATCTATAATAGTTACTTATTGTTACACGTTTGAAACTGATTCAATAGCAACTATCCTGATGTCATAAATTTATGCATATGCACAGTATAATTAATTGATGTGAACATGTGACAATAACATGGCAAATTATACATGTTGCTGCGAAATTTTTCTACTTCAATGTCATGGTTGTATCCTAATTAGAAATTAGATTACTGAGTGTTGCGTTCAGAAGTGGTACATTCATTACACATTCCACAAATAATTTCCAATAAATGCTTGTACAAAGCTTCACTTTACATCATTGTGAAATATCATGATTGGCTACTGAAAACACATAAATAATACTTGTTATATCAAATGGATACAGGTTGGGAGTCAACTACTTGGATATGTTAATGTAACAACTTGAAATTTAGCAAGTCACCTGACATCATCACATAGGTATTTAAAGGACGGCAATTACCTGCTCATTCACAGCTACAGACCTCAAAATGATGCGAATGTTTAGGAGACGGAGGAACATTCTATTGCACGAGAGGCTTGCTGATGGAGAGGATGTCATAGGGCAAGGAAGGGACAGGGACAGAGGCAGGGACAGTGGCAGGGACAGTGACAGGGACATGTGGACAGGAGAGGGAGAGGGAGAGGGCAAGGAGATGAGAGGAGAAGAGAGAGGAGAGAAGTTGTGGCTCATCCTCGTTTGTACAGGGAGAGAACCCTGTTAGATGGGATGAGTGAGGAGGAGATTGTAAGTCGCTATCGTTTGAGTTCAGCAGCAATCTTAGCTCTTTATGAAGAGATACGGGGAGATTTAGATTTTGTGACAGGCAGAGGTCGTGCAGTCCCTGGGCTTGTTAAAATGCTGTGCTCATTACATTATCTTGATTCCGCGTCATTCCAGACAACAGTGGGCATAGTGGGCGGGGTCTCGCAATCTACAGTCTCGCGGGCCTTTACCCAGTTTCTATGTGCACTCAATAGACGCGCTAGGAATTATATTCATTTTCCTACAGAGCACACAGAGTGGCTGGAAGTCAGGAATGGCTTTTATACCATAGCCGGGATACCATGTGTGCTGGGTGCAATCGATTGCACCCATGTTGCTTTGATCCCGCCTAGTCAGAGTGAGCATGCTTACCGCAACCGTAAGCACTACCATTCCATGAATGTGCAGGTGGTGTGCGATGCCACGATGAAGATTATGCATGTGGTAGCCAAATTCCCTGGTTCCAGTCACGATTCCTCTATCCTGAGAAACTCATCAGTCTTCCATGCTTTCGAAGAAGGCTATTTTGGACCTGGTTGGCTGGTGGGTGAGTACATATTATGATGTGGTAACACAAAACTCTTGTTTTTCTATGAATTGTTGTATGTTATAATGTTATCACTAATTTTTCCATATGTGTGCACCATGGATTATAGGTGACTCAGGATACGGAATTAGGCCGTGGCTGTTGACCCCGGTGCCAAACCCTCAAAGTGAAGCAGAGGAGAGGTACAATGTTGCCCATATATCTACGTGATCCATTATAGAGAAGACATTTGGGCTTCTCAAGACAAGATTTAGGTGTCTCGATAGAACTGGTGGGGCACTTCAATATAAGCCTGATAAAGTGTCTGATATTATCATTGCATGTTGCATTTTGCACAATGTGGCACTCAGAAATAATGTACAAACAGACATACGTCAGGGTTTGGAGAAGGAGCAACCCGTCAATTTACCAGCTGACACTGAGCAAACAGCCAGTGGTGTTGAGACACGTCTGAATGTCATAACTACATTTTTTTCATGTAAGCAAATACATATATGTTCATAGTAATACATACATATATTCATTAATTTTTATGATAAATACATTTGTCCAAATATCATTCACTTAGGAAACAGATGAATATGGGTCGCACACCTTCCTCTTCTCTGCTGTGTGGACAAATGCATGTGGCACCAGTATGTCATTCATCCACAGGTTCTATAATCCATCTTATAATGAAAAGTTATTGTGTGTATGTGAATACAAAATGTGTTACAAATTAATACTTTATGTACATGCTCTTTTTAGTTATGCATACACAATACACCTACTATGTCCATAGTCATTAGTTAGTGCAGTATGGTTACATACAATGTTATTTTTGCAGTGTGACATGTGCATCACAATGATGTGTACACCAGTGGGCTTTTCATATTATATTTAACGAAATCTACATGGTGTTTCATATGTAACACAAAATAGACACTTTGGTGTGTTGTTTACCTTAATGAACATGTAATGACAATGTTTTATATTCATTCATGTTTTCTTTTTCAAGGTATATCATGTCAATGACTGCTCATGGTATGTATTTCAACTCACATCTGTCATAAGATGTGCCAACCTCTATAAATGTATAGTTACAGGATGTCTAAACACAACGTTTTGAAAAAGATGTGACTCTTGAAACATGTCGTTTCTGTATAGTGTACGTGCATTTAGCTACACTTGGTGGTTAATGTGCAGTGTATTTGAAAAGCATTAGGGACATTACATAACATTTAATGTTGCAAACGTTCCAAATTCCATTCCTGTAATATAGGGGTGGGTGGAGAGAAGGGGATAAACCCTGGACAAATATTTATTATGGGAGGATAACATCCACGGATGCACATGAGTGATCTTAACACTCAATGCATGTTTGCCTGTAAACACACCAATGTTTTGTACATCATTTACATTGCAATGTATGTGGTTAGTTCTTGTATCAATGCATCTTCATGTTGATTACAACATTGTCACATGTGCATGTATAAGTCACACGTGTGTTGATTTGACGTACATGTAACATGTGTCAAAATGTTAACACCATGCAAAATGTTATTTATTTGCATTCTCAACTTTTCATACTTCATTCGACCCAATGACAATCTTGTTAATATAATTTTAATTTCATTCACGTAAGTTATTCATTATTATCATGATCCTTTACAACTAATGTCAACATATGAACGTCAATGACGTGGACATTTGCATACGCACACATTTCAGCAGCAGTGTTTGTGTGTGTTACACTTTTTGTGTGATGCATGTTTTTCAACGTCAAATGATATAAAGTAACATACTAATGTTGATTGTATCTTCAGACTCACTTCGCTCTGTATGTGTTGAAAGTTTACTAAAAACACTAAACTATAGTTAGTCGTGAGAATAAAATATACACACAAATATTAATCTTTTCATGATCTTTAACTAATATTCAATAGCTCATGCATGTTAGGTTAGCACTACAACTTAGGTGAAAAATAACTTTTCACACCAATAAACAGTTTATATCACCTCCCTATTTTTATTGTGTACTTTCAGATAGAATGTCTATGTGTTTTTATGTAGCATTTACATTCTTTCACAAGTCACACGTCACATTATACAATATAGTAGACAAATGTGTTTGCTGAGTGAGAATGTTGGTTGCATATTTAACAGAGCAAGACATATAATGTTAGTAGAAAATCACCAAAAAACATTAAAAGTTCTAACTTCAGTGCTTAGCAACATCATTATGTTAATTAAGTGCATAGTAAATATAGGCATAACCGGATAACATTATGTATTCATTGTTAATCTGCGCACCAAGCATTGAAAGAATTGTTACATATGTATTATAATAGTTGTTCGCTCCTCATCACAATCATCTAATATAACGAGTGGCTCATCTGAAATCATACATTGATTCCATGTATTCATCCGTGACATCTGTGAAATACAGCAAACATATGATGGTCAAAGATGGCACATTTATATATGTCTCTGCATGACAACGCGTAACACATCTCTATATGATTGTGGATATTCACGCATAAGTAACGTATATGTTGAAAGTGCAAGGATCAAACCACAGATACTGAATTGTCATTTTTATTATGGCGTTGCTGGCATTACTACGGATATGATATTTCCGGTGCCTGTATACATAATAATGTGCGCGCACAACTTCAGTTGTGCGCGCACATCACGATTGTGTGGACTAAGTCTTAGCGCATGCGCTAAACAATGTGTACGCTGTGCGTTGAATACATGTCCCCCCATGGTGCTGCTAGCAGTAAGCATATCATGTTTTGAAGTTATGCTATGGAAGCAAAACTAATTCACTTCTACACACGTACTTATATAAACTTTGTAAACGGACGTGTGTGCACGGAAACAACAGCCGATCAGCCAATGAGCGAACAAAAGACGTGTGACATCATGTTAAGGCACCGTAAAATGCACGCAAACACTCCTCCCACTGAATTAACATTGTCCTCCAGCGCTGTGCACGCACCGAAACACCGACGCGCGCGCATGACACAGTGCACTGACCGTAACAATAAGCAACGGGCACAGCCAATACGCTTTCACGCGCGCATGTCGGTTGGGGGTGGGGCTTCCATCCGTAAACCTTTTTAAGAACGCCTTGGGACATGACAAGGGTCCCATGTCATATGTGGCAGACACTTTTTTTTCTATGTTGCATGCTAAACAATGAGGTGTGTGTGTTACAGTTAGTGTAACATGTTGAAATGATACTTTAAAAGAGATATTAAACAGGGGCGTGTCCAGTACGCCGATGAGAGAGGCTGTGTAGAAGAGGAGCTCCACAGACCCTTATATAATAATACCAGAATAAGCGCTTTTCCCCCCCTAAAAACGCTCACAATCGCTGCTGCAATCCCCCCTAATACTCCTGCAGCAAGAATGGCGAGCAAATCCAAGCCCAGGCCACCCCAGGAGTCGCTAAATACTTCTCCCCCTCCCAGAAGAGTTCAGAAGCTGTATTAAGGTCACAAGATGGCGCCGGCTCCGCGAGCACACGTGGGCCCAAGCAGGGAAAAACCGAACGGAGCAATACAGCTACCCCACCACCGCCGGAGGAAGAACTTACAAGAGCATTTATGCAGGAGATGATCTCCACAATGCTCAATAAACTTCACTCCTTGCTGCAAGATGACCTACGGGCCGCAGTAAAAGAACTTAAACAGGAAATAACGGGCCTAACGGAGCGCACCACGGCCCTGGAGCTTAAAATGGCCGAAACCACACAATCCCAGGAGGAGGCAGCCAACGAAATATTTCGACTAGGCGCAGAGGTAAGCAGCCTGAGGGACTGCCTTGAGGACCAGGAGAATCGCGACAGGTGACAGAACATTAGAATTCAAGGCGTCCCTGAGGCGGTTTTACCTGGTCAGCTCAGGCCGTATCTCCAGGACTTCTTCATCTCAATGTGCCCTGACCTTACACCAAAGGACATAGAGATGGATAGAGCCCATCGTGCCCTGGGGCAACGCTCTGAAGATCCCAACCGATCAAGGGACATAATAGCCCGCATTCACAGATATACTATAAAGGAACAAATAATGGAGGCATGCAGAACCAGGGAGATTATCAAATTTCAGGACTCCCACCTCCAAATTTATAATGATTTGTCAAAACGCACAATAATGCGACACAAAAAGAGATGCAACCATTAACTTCCTTGCTCCGCTAGAAAAAGATCAAGTACAAATGGGGTTTCCCATTTAAGCTGTCAGTACAAAAAAATGGTAAATACCTCACAATCAGACACCCAGAGGATATCCCGCGGTTCGCAAAAGCCCTGGATCTAAACCTCCCTGCCGACTGGATCCAAGACCCCCCCCCAATCTCAGGGGCAGCATACAGAGGAACCCCAGATCAGAACATCAGAGAGGCTGTCAGGCCAAAAACAACCGCGACCTAGATAGGAACCGCAGCAACCAATTACCAACAGTTACCTCCAAGTTCATTCCCTCACCCAGTTGAACTGAGCAGCAATTGAAGAAGTTCCCCTTCAAAGTCACTCCTGGCCCATGAGGCGACGCAATCCTGGATAAGACATCCACAAACCCTGCAGGCCGGAGAAGCGGGAACCCCAGACACAAGCCACAGAAAAGCAGCCCAGCGGACGCACCACAAAAGAAAAGGAAGATAACTGCCAACGGACGTCCTGTGACTTACCTCACCTCACCAACAACCGCAGCTCAACAAAGAAACTGGGCGAAGCAGCGAGCATCAGTACCGGAGGAGACGAACCGCAGCCGCGGAGGAATCTGTGAACGGAGATGGGGCGCAGAAATCAGTCTCCGCTGAGGCGGATGTGCATATCTCTTTCCTTTTTTTTTTCCCCTTACCATCCGCACGGGCCCGCACTGCCCAGGCCGGGAGAGGAGAGAGGCCAAGCATTCCACGAGAGGAGCGGCGCTGGCGGGTCCTGAAAGTCCGACACGCAGACCCTCCCTCCATGTCCCACTCTCCACTACATCCCCCCCTACCCCGGGCAGAGAGCAGAGGTATCCGGTAACTGTGAGTACTTTTGCCCTCGCAAAGCGAGAAGGCCCGCAGGCCGCATATCCGCCTGGGTCAGGACACTAGGCGCAGATACAGTGCAAAGTGCAGACTCACAAAATCTGTCTCA